>NC_142801.1:667692-901379 GCF_049724085.1 Artemia sp. Qi Xiang Cuo
TGCCTCGCGGCCCGGGGGGGGGGCCGGCCGCCGCCAGCAAGGGGGGCGCACCGTCACCAAAGTTATCTTTTTTTTGGACTTAGAGCAGATTTTTTTTTTCAAGTGCTCTCTCTCTAATTTAATGTTTTTTTTTCTGTGTAAACAAAAAAAAAGAAAGTGTTTTTTCTCTCTGTGTCCCTATGTAAATGTTGTATTTTTTATTAAGAATAAATTTAAAAAAGTGTATTTTTTTTTCAAGTGCTCTCTCTAATTTAATGTTGTATTTTTTTTCTCTATAAATAAACAAAAAAAAAGTGTTTTTTCTCTGTATCCCCACGTAAATGTTGTATTTTTTATTATGAATAAATTCATAATAACCTATTGAGTTATTATGAATTTGAAACCTATTGGGAAATCACACCCGACGGCAGTGTTCTACTAGACCTAGCACCATGAACACAAACCAAATAATCAACGTATTTAGTATGGATCCATACATGTCCCAGTACAAGTCCTATTGCATACCCTCGGACTTCATTGAAAAAATTCCAAATGTTAACAATACCCTAATCATTGTTAATAGCAGTTCATCGACTTTGAAGACCGGTCATTGGCTATGCATCTTTCAAACAGCGAAGAACATTGAATTTTTCTATCCTATTGGCCTATCATATAAATTCTACGTTCCTTACATCAGCAACTTTATTGAAAACAGGGTGGAGACCATTATTCAAAATTAGAAAAGTGTACGAGATTTAATAACTAAGACGTGTGTATTTCATGCACTCCTTTTTTTCATGCTCAGATGTCATGGCTTCACCTAAAAGTAGTTTCTCAACATCTACGTTGACGTGCCTAACTTGAACGACTTTCTAGTGGAGAATATACTTACAACTATAATTAATATTGATTTTAGTGCACTAAGAATAGAATACTCTAAATATTTATGTTAAATTTTTTATTAATGAAAAAAATTGTATATTAATTATAAAACGACTTTTTTACTCTTTAGATTTCATCCGCTGCCAGATATTTGTCAACAACAAGTAGTGCAGGTAGATTATCTGAATTCACAGTGTACTGATCCTGATGTACTGCAATGCCAGGGTCACATTTTCTACAGTAGAGTGTGACTTCACTCTTGTCATATCTCTTTGTATAGTCAATGATACTATTCTCATTCATTCTATAGAATTCGCATGTTTCAATTTGCTTATTTGAAGCAATTTCACAAACAGTGTCCTCAAGTGTTGAATCCTATTCCGTCACAGCCAAATAAAAATCAGTGGGCTTATAATCATAACACCCGGTGTATTCACATCGATGACGAAGAAACTATATTCTTTTGTTATTCAAACAGTTGAATCATTGACCCGGCTCCTCCTCACAGAACAATCTAAAAACACGACGATACCAATCTCGTACAAGTAAACTAAAATCACGTTTAGTATTCTTTCCAATCAGACCATGGTATTTATTATCCAAATTCTTACATTTTTCAGAATGACAATCTTAGTATATGTAAACTCTAGTATGGGATCTACACAATTATTCAATACAGGAATTACAACATTTAATTTGTTCAGCGTATACTATAAGCACTTAGCATGGGTTGCATAATCTACACTTTTCATCATACTCCTAAATCATTGTGCAATTCTCACATGATGACCAGCTGCCCTGTGTGTACATACATAACGGACATGTATGGAATATTTTTTCTAGTGTTAATGCTCTTACTACCAAAATGAAACTGAGCTAGCAACATCAAAAAATTGCATGAGAGACAGAGAGAGGAGTAAATCATCGTTGATCGACATCTTTCTCATGAAAAAAAAAGTCCTAGATTACTAAACTAATGTTTAAAAGCAAATTCACAATATCATTTTGCCGTGTCGTGATCAATATATCAATAAATTGTGTAAATGCATTTGGACCACGATGTTGAAGTTTCATGCAATAGCCTAACGGTGGGAAATCATTTTTCATTATATCTACAAGTATTCCCCAAGAAAATATCTTCCTTTGAATAGACAACTCTAGATAACCATCGTCTAAAATTAAATATTTTTCAAGGAGATCTAGATTTCTCATTATTCAATCTTTCCCGAATCTATCAATTTATTAGAGTCCTAACTCTCTCACAACCAACTTTATACTAGCCAGAATTTTCTTTTGTACTCCAAGAAATATAAGCTAGTCTACTATAGAAAGAAAAAAATACCACTGATTTTGAAACAGATGTATTGAACATGGTTACATAAATAATAATCACTGATGCAATTTTTTCTCATCAATATATTTTGTTAGGACATCTAATGCTGACCGAAGTTTATTTATATGGAGAATATTCACTTTTCCAGCAAAACATAGTTGCTCCTCCTGCTTAAATTTGCTTAATGATATCACGTATCTCGCATACATAATGTCCCATTCAAGACATAGTCTACAACCAGCAGTTATTTCCACAGCCACATTGGGTACTCGTGTATCGTTTCTGCTGTCGTTTCCATTATTAATCTCCAATAGTGTAAATGCAATTCTCTTACTAATATGAATTGTAAAGAAAACTATTCCTTTTATTCAAATCCTAATCACCAATCAAGTTATACTCGTTCCTCTTTGAAAGAGTGTAATGCCCTGTAGAATAGAATTAACTATCAGAAAAACTTGCTCTGTACGGGGACGTTTTAAAAGTATAAGGCTATGTGAGAGGATACTCACTCTCTTTGAAAGGGTGTAATGCCCCTGTAGAATAGAATTACCTACCAGAAAAACCGGATGGAACATAAAGTCGTAGAAGTATAAGGTAACATACTACTAACATCTACCAAATCTTTCCTTTTGTCTATCTGAGCACCCACGCTTCAGAACAATACTTGACCAATGTTATCACTATAGCTCCCAATATTCTAATCTTGGTTCGCACTTGTTTTCCAACTCTTCTTTAATTTTTTCAACTGTGAAACAACACTGAGCCTTGGCTATTCTATTTTTAACATCTTTACTTCACCCAACATCTTTATTAATTATACTACCTTGATAAGTGAAGCTGTCCCCTTGATCGATTTTCTCGTTAACTGTTTATTACAGATCGATTTTATCTCGTTAAATGTTTATTCAAAAATTTCATACAGAAAAATCTATAAATTAATCAAATTTATAAAAAATTGAGAGCTAATTTCGTAGAAAATATTTATCTAACACCTAAACACTTTATCTGACAGAAGTATACAGAGTTTACTTATTGAGACGAGTCACCAAAACTGAAATACAAATTTAATGATCCTAAGCTTTTATTCCATACAAGATATCTTTAAGAACAATGGTAGCGTACCAATGTTAGTACAAAAAAGCACCGATGTACAACATGTGTTTGTACCAAAAAGAGCTTTCTGGCTAATATTGTTTTGCCCGTGATAGAATTAAAAAAAAGAGTAACTATTTTTTAATTTGGACCGCAAAATTTGCATAAATAAAACAATTGTGAAATCAAGGGTTTCAATGTGCTAGGAAACATCTTTTAAGGTAAAGATTTTAAGAACAGACTAAATTTAAAGGAAACTATAGGACAAATAGCGAAAACTTAAAATTTCAGAGTAGGGGGCACTGGTCCAAATGCAGATACGAAATATTTTTGAGGGGTGACGTTAGGAGGAACCTGCATACAAAAAAAATGCAAAATGTCATAAGAAACTTTGGACGAGGAGCCGGCTAGACATGAGCATGAGAGGGAGCTTTGCTTCCGCCTCCTAGTTCCTACCCCCAAACCCCAAAATTTTACAAATTGCTATATTTTTTCTGTAATTTTCCATTTTTGTCACCATCTTTTGAAGTTGTCCCTCCATTTCCCCCATACAATTTTTGAACATCTACCTGAAGACCGAGCTCAATCCCCCCCCCCCCTCTTCTCCTATGCCTGCCCACTTTCTACGTAGGAAAACTAAATATTGTCACTTTCTTTGGTACTTGTCTGTTAAAAGGAACACGCTTAAGAATTACGTTGTGTATGATCTGGCATAAACCGGTTTGCCTCTCTAGAATCGGCTGTGATTTGCTTATTTTGAATGAGAAAAACTACATATTTCAATATATATATATATATATATATATATATATATATATATATATATATATATATATATATATATATATATATATATATATATATATATATATATATATATATATATATATATATATATATATATATATATATATATATATATAGGTGGTTAGGTATTTAATATAATGTTCTACGCGGTTTGGAAAATTCCTGACCCCCCCTCAAAAAAAAAGAAGAAACGGTACTTGTTTTTTCTTATAATACCCTTTCAAGTGTGAAAATATGACAGCAGAAAAAAACAAGCTTTTAAAGCATCAATTGGTAGTTTTCGAAGGAATCAGTTTAGTTTGATGTAGCAATCTATTGAATTTGCAAATCGACGATTCGGTAATTCTTTTTTTTCAAATTTGCTTTATTTGGCTATTACTTTTTGGCTTATTTCTCATCAACAATTGTTTCATTTTGCCAAATGCAGCAAATTTGAAAAAAGACTGAAAATTTGTTTATGTAGCCTAGGGGTAGCCTACATCTAGCACCATGGAGGAGGCTGCCTTTCAGAGTTCAATAATTGTTTCTGGTGAAAATTTCATTTTAAGCCCTTGGGGCCCCAAAAGGTAAAATGGTCCATAGTAGCCAAAAGTTTACAAAAATGTCTCTAAAATGAAAATGTCAACTGAGGAAAAATTGCTGTTTGTAGCTGATTCAGGAATTATAATTTTCCTTAGTCTTAATAGTAGAATGTTGTTTTGAAAAGAAATTTGCATGAATTTTTAAAGAGCCAGAAACCCCTCAAAAATTACATCACATAAAACCTGACATCATTTTTGAGAGGTTTCTAGCTCTTTTTGAAAATTCCTGCAAATCCATTTTCAAAATAACATTTTACCATAAAGACTAAGGAAAATAAGGTACTTGGGTACTTTCGCATTATATGGACCTTTCTAAAAAGTCAAGTTTGGTTAATGCTAATGAAATAAAATAAAAAAGGATGACTACATAATAGTTTAGAAACAAATTTGGGCTATATATTAAATATATATGGGCTATATATAAAGCATTGCATATATTAAATACGTAACCTAACCTAGGTACCTTTTTCCCCATCTAAACTCCTAAAAACAACACTTTAAATATCTTAAAGCCACGCTAGACGAAGTATTTCTCTCAGAGGTGTCTTGAATCATTTTGTAAAAACGGGTTTTTCAAAGCGTCTCTGCCGTTTGACTGTAGCATCTCTTGTTGGACTTCTTTAGAGGCCCATATAATGCGAAAGAACCGGTACTTGTCTATTATAGCGACCACACTGTTGTTCTTGATCTGTTTAAAACCGGTTTCAAATTGGCAATTGGGAATAATCAGCTTAGCTTTAGTGAGATAAACTACTATGCAGGTATATTTTAGTTAGATATTTAATAGACTATGGTTATAGAGTTCACAGTTTATATAATATACCAGTAAGTTTACCGCAGATGATTTCTGGCTCTTCATTCTCGATGCGAACAAAAAGCTCCTCCCACTTATTTCTGCACTTATTGTCTACTTATTGGTGAGCCGGCCAAGTGGTTTTGTCAGTACTTGTTCCGTAGGTGATTATTCTTTGTCTACCCGTGAAAAGATCTAATGCCGCCTATGTTTATACCTGTTTATACGTTCTCTGGAGCACTCGCACCTCGGTCCAGGTTTTTATAATGGGTGAGATAGGGAAAGATCATACTGCTAATTATATAAACTGTGATAGAGTTGGTTAGGTATTTAATATAGTGCGTAGTGGACGGCCTGCTTTCCATAATTCTTGGCTGTAGTGTCCATAGTTTCGTTACTAAAGTATTATATTGACATCATATTTCGGTATATTTCATTAGGATTAACCTAATTTCACTTCTGGGATGTGGTCGCTGTAATAGACAAGTACCAAAAATAACAATGGTACTTATGTGTTTACAAACTCGAGAAGTGAAGTTTGGTGAATGCTAACGAAATAAAACAAAATATGATGAAAATACAATACTTTAGTAACAAAATTATGAAAACCACAACAAAGAATTATGGAAGGAGGGCCACCCAAAACGCAATATATTAAATACCTAACCTAAACTAACATAACCTAACCAAAATACCAACTAAATATTTAATTAAAATATAGCTATAATGTAATTACTCTCCGAGCCGAAGCTAATTGTCTGGTCTAAACACAGTGAAAACCGGGTATTGTCTCATGTTCGCAATACAAGTTCTCGAGTGTATATTATATGACACATAAGTCCCATAACAATTTCTAACGAAAAAGACTGTAGTTTCCTAAAGACTAAGAAAAAACATTTGGTAAAATTCTACTTTAGCTACTTTTGGCTATCTTGGAAAGGGGTTGGGTTAGAAAAATCAAACTTTCAGAGATGGGTCCACAGCCTAAAGTATGGGTAAATTTTTGGCAGTTCATGTAATTGACTTACAGATAAAGTAAACATAATACTCGATGCCCTTTTGTATGCTCTTTTCAAATATAACAATCATTTTTGTCAGAAATTAGTTTTACCCCCACCCCTATATATATACCAATTCAGGGTATACATTTGCACATTAGGGGGGTGGTGATAAAGTTAATTTCTGATGAAAATGAGAGGTAAGTTTAAGCTTTACCCTCTTAATGTGTAAATATATACCCTGAATTGGTATATAGGGGTGGGGGTAAAATTCATTTCCGACAAAAATGATTGTTATATAGAAAGAGCATAAAAAAGGCATCGAGTAGTATGTTTACTTTATTCGTAAGTCATTAATATGAACTGCCGAAAATTTACCAAAGTATGTCCCGGAAAGGTATTTTGAAATACCTACCTCCACCCCTTCTCCCTCTAGAGGGTCCTGAAATTTTCCTACATGACAGGTCACCTATTGAAATTTTGACAAAACAACATTTTTACCTTAATTTTCAGTTATCAGTTACTTTTTCTCTGGCTTTAGTTCTGTAAATGCAATTCCTGTTATTTGAATACAATTTTAAGCCATATCAATGTTTTTTTTTTTAAAAATTTGGGAAATGTATTTGCATAGGCTATCTTTAAAACCTTTTAAATTGGGATTGAGCAAAGTTGTGGAGCTGAAAACAATTTTGTTGTACTTCATTTGGTCAATATATACCAAATCATATTATTGAGTTTCAAATAAAGTGAATACACCATTCAATGCCTTTTTTTATGCTGATTACGAATATAATAAGCATTTCTATCGGAAATGAATTTCAGCCCCCCCCTATATAGGCTATACCTAACCTAACCTAACCCTGAATTGGCATATACCGGGGGGGGGGCTGAAATTCATTTCCAATAGAAATGCTTATTAGGCTATATTCGTAATCAGCATAAAAAGGCATCGAATGGTGTATTCACTTTAGTCCTAACTCAATAATATGATTTCGTATATATTGACCTGAGTTTCAACCCCCCCCCCCTATATAGGCCAATTCAGGGTTAGGTTAGGTTGGGTTAGGTTAGAAACCCGTGATCTTTCTTCTGGCAAAAAATGCAAAATTCCCCATTTTTTGTGGATAGGAGCTTGAAACCTCTACAGTAGGGTCCTCTGATACACTGAATATGATGGTGTGATTTTCATTAAGTTTCTATAACTTTTAGGGGGTCTTTCCCCCTTTTCTCGAAAATCAGCCAAATTTTCTCAGGCGCGTCACTTTTGATGGGTTAGATTAAACTTGATAAAACTTATATTTTTGAAATCAGAATTAAAATCTGATTCTTTTGATGTATCTATTGGTATCAAAATTGCGTTTTTTAGAGTTTCGGTTACCATTGAGCCGGGTCGCTCCTTACTTACAGTTCGTTACCACGAACTGTTTGATAATATGATTTCGTATATATTGACCAGCTAAAGTAGAATTTTACCAAAAATTTGAATCAGCTACAAATATGTACCCCCTCCCTTCGTTCAAACCTGCTTATGCTTAGTTAAATTCTTCAAAACTCCTTTTCAGGAAAGGAAAAAACAAAATCAATCATACTGAATAAACGTATATTTTTGTCCAACAGCTCTAACCCCACTAAACAAAACTCTATTACACCGTAAACAGAATGCAAACAAAACTGCAGTGAACTAAACCAAGTTTACTGCAAATTGAAAGCGCATCAAAACTTGCACTAGAGTAATACGTATATTATTTCATCTGTTTCAATGGTTCCCAATGGGCTATGCACTAAGTTCAGTGGTGTACATCACAAGAGCATAGACGGAAAACATGATCCATAAGTCATGAGGAGATGGTAAGAGCAAATTGAGGGTAGTGAATACTGCGGCACTATTTGAGGGAGGATAAACGGGATAAACGGGAATGATATGTCTCGGCAGGAGGCCTAAAGCCTTTTTCGTGCTTCCCAACATTTATAATTGTTTATCAGCTTAAATGTCCGGGAGGGATGATTGATAGGCAAAATGAAACAGACAAATAGGCTGCGCCCCCATTGCACAAAAAGGAAAAACTGATTCTTTTTTCTTTCTTTGTTAGACGCTTGATAGGTCAGAGGAGAGGCACTTGAATAAAAATAATTTGATAGACTTTTACCAAGGTTGAATCACTTTAGGGGGAAGTCTCTTTTTTTGAAACTACGCACTTATAATAATTACCTTCGTTGGGTACCTTTAAACTTAATGAATGTTATGTGCATTTCCAGACAGGAAGTTTAAACCCACCTTTAATGGTTCCGAACATCTACAATTGTTTCTTTTTTTGAAGGTCCAGGAGGAATGATTGAGAGGCAAAATGACACAGACAACAAACAAATGCGCATCCATTGCACAAAAATTACCAAATTTGTATTTTTTTAAAATCAGAGCTTGAAACTTCAATTTAGAGGCACTTGGATATCCAAAATTTGGTAAAATTTCCACTAAGATTGGATCTTTTTCGGGGGAAGGTTTTTTTGAAGTTATCGAAGTTTTTTTATAAAAGAAACTAAATTTTGCTAATAAGTTTTGATGAATGCGAACATTTAGACTTAATATGTTCTATGCAAATTATATCAGTTGCATTTAGGCTATATTCTGCTCCAAACCAAAGTTTTTTAGGTTTCGGTTACTATTAGCATTAGTCGCTCTTTACTGCAAACTGTGTGAAAAATCTTATACTTTTTCCTTTTGTTAGCTTGAATCTTCTGCTTTAAAGTAATTGGATATGTTGAATTTCAGGGTGTAATGCGAATGTGAATGTGAATTGAAATTCAATTACAGGGTGTAATTGAAATGTGAATGTTTATTAATATCTTGTTTTCGTTACTTTTTAAAGGGTATTTTTGTTTCCCATTTTAAAGCGTCCCTGTCATGATCAAAAGAATATGTGTCTATCTGTTGTTGCTTTACTGTTTTATTTCTTTTTCCTCAGGGTTGTCGTTATTGAAACAATTTAGCAGAAAACTGGAGGAGGGGGATAGTCTATATAAAATGAACAACTTTTATGGCTGATAATTCGAAAACATCATTTATATTTGGAACGAGTGCGTTGGCCTATAGTAATCGACTTAAAACCGGGTGGTCGGGAGGGTAGGGTTTTCTTGGGAAGGTAGTCTTGAATAATGTAAAAGGTGTCTTTTTTAAGCCTCAGCTTATTTATTTTCTTGGGTGTTAGATGCGTCAATTTTAAAAACATATAGCATACAGGACGACACAGCGGGAAAAAGAGGGATATACTAAACTCGTATGTTTTTACCGAAATCTTTTTCTCTGATTTTCAGTTTGAAAATCAATTCCGTTTTGTCTTATTTTTCAATAATTTTCATATGCTTAATCTATTAACTGTTGAACTTATGAGGAGCAAAACCTTACATTCTAAGCTTTCGACCAAACATCAATGAAGAAACGGGCTAATACATACACCCCTCCTATATTGTTTCTGGCACCCTCATTGCATGTTTTTTCTGTATTTTTACTCTTTTTTAATGTCAACTTTGCCATTTGGTCAATTATTGGCGTCATTGTCAAATCGGCCTTCCCCATGATTTTGATCTAGATACGCCTTTGACAAAACTAATTTTAACTTTTTTAAAGATCCTTCCTCTGGATAAATTATTTGAAGTATCTTAAAAACGTAGCTCCTTCACCTAAGATATCACATACAGTTATAAGTTTTGAACCAAATTATTACCCTTATTAACTTTAGAGTAAGAATTTGGTTTAAATTATTAATAATCTTGATGTTAAAATTAAACATACGATCATTGCAGGGACATCAAACAGTTAGTAATGAACTGTAAGTAAGGTGAAACTCTTACTAATTGAAATAGAAAATCTAAGAACAGTCTGCTTAACATAAACAGACTGATTCAAACGGTCAGGTCTAATTTGCTTGACGCAATTTTATGTAACCCTGCCTCAGGAACCCAAGGGGAATCCCTGCTTGTAATGTAACGAGAGCACACACCTTACGTAATTATTGTGCATCACTGTCATGTAATACCTCTTCGACATTTTCATTTTTTACCTGAAACGTTCAACAGATTT
The DNA here is from genome assembly GCF_049724085.1 of Artemia sp. Qi Xiang Cuo. Taxonomy (NCBI): domain Eukaryota; kingdom Metazoa; phylum Arthropoda; class Branchiopoda; order Anostraca; family Artemiidae; genus Artemia; species Artemia sp. Qi Xiang Cuo. The sequence continues at coordinate 678,236 of NC_142801.1, forward strand.
TTCTTTCTTTCATTAGTTGTTTCTTTGTCCCCGCTAGGACTCGAAAGGTCAACTTTCGTCCAATGGATTTGTGCCCTAAGCAAGCCGTCCATGAAACCATTTCCAGCATTTTATCATACTCTTAATATTTTAAAATTAACCTGATGTACAACACCTATGATGCCCTATTTTTGGCAAACACTAGAATGAAGTGTCACTGTCCCAAATTTGGCAACCACCCGGAGGCAATCGCTGTCACGGTATTAATAGCAATACAGACTAAGGAGCGGTTTAATTAAGTAATCTTCTTAATCGTCCAAACTAATACATCTTAAAAAAACAGACTTTGTTAATAAAAGGTTTCATTATTTCAAACAAATTGACATGCAATTTTAAAAACATAGAAAAAGACATTTAAAAAATACGACAAAAAATAAAAGATGAAAAAAGCCATATCACAATATACACAAAAAAACCGTGTATCATAGAAAATTGGGGGTCCAACCATGCAACCCAGGGGTGTAGGGGGAAGGGGAGGGGAGAGTGATATTAGAGATGGATTTAAAGTGTTTTAAGAGATTTTAAGGAAATACCCCTTTTTCATTGAGTTAAATTTATGAATATTTCACAATTTCCGAACAATAGGTTCCACCTTCAACCTAGCATTCATTTTCAGAGGACGCCTTGATAATAGAGGCAATTTTTAGGCATTATTGTGACTTATAAAAGGACAAAAAAAACATGCCTAATTTAAGAAAAGATGAAGGGAGAGGACTCCAGGGGAGGGGGGCGTCTGTGGGGAAAGGGGGCCTGTTTTTTCCGTCGCCAGCTCAGTGCTGCCCTTTTTTATCTAGTCATTTATATACATGTTTATGTTTTTTTTTCGTTGCACAAAGTGGTAATTTTCAAGTGTTTAATTTTGAAATGTTTTTCATTTTTTTGTTAGCCCGCAGCGGCCCTTCCTCCACTAGCGTACCGGCCCGGTCGCTAACCACCTCCCAGGGAGAGTCCAGTCCACCGAACGGTTTGTCTCAGTCCTTACGCAACCCAGGACACATTTTTTTTCAGCAAAAATATCAAAACACGCAAAGGGCGAAATTCTCTTTCGAGAAATTTTTGTTCCGACCCATCTTGTAGCGATAAAAAGAAATGACTGAGGCAATTGTGGTCATAAATATTGATCGCGTCAAATCTGATATCGTACTTTAAAGCTGCAAATTCACACCTTACAGGTTTTCCAATGGCGCAGCTTACGGCGCCAAATATTGTGCTATCAAGGCCTGTGCCACAGAAATGTAGAGTGAAGTAAATTTATGACCGCGCCACCCTCAATTATTGAGAGAAAATAAAATTTTCTCGCAAGTTTTTCGTCTTGGAAAAATTTTTAAAGCACTTACAATATAGATTCTTCATGGAACAGTTCGAGCATGATTGTGTTCACACGCCGAGCTTTCACTAATTGTCAATTAGGAAATGATGCTTCCAACTACAGGTGTGGGAATGTGCTATCAGAGTTCTTTCTCACTTACTTTTTGATAGTTCATAGGGTGCCTTACCATTAAGGGGTTGAACACCGGGTCTGTGTTCATTTTCTTCTCAGCATATCATTTTTGTGGATATTTTAAAGCACATAGAGAATGTATTTCTCGGATAAAATTGTTCATTCGTGCACTTAGAGATTATAGTTCTTTTATAAAATTATTTGAAAAAAACTACGTTTTCTAAAGAGTTAAAGAGGCTGAGTCACAAGTTCGAACCTTAAAACGTACAGGGATTAGAAGGTACAGTTGGGGGGCTACCGCCCCCAACCCCCCGCTTTCGCAGCCTTTAAATAAAAAAAAAAATTCAAACTGAAAGTAAGGAGCGACATTAAAACTTAAAACGAACAGAAATTATTCCGTATATGAAAGGGGCTGTGCCCTCCTCAACGCCTCGCTCTTTACGCTAAAGTTTTTATTGTTTAAAAAAAGAGTTGTGAGAAAGTCAAACTTTAGCGTAAAGAGTGAGGCGTTGAGGAGGGCACAGCCCCTTTCATATACGGAATAATTTATGTTCGTTTTAAGTTTTAATGTCGCTCCTTACTTTCAGTTAAAAAAATTTTTTTTTATTTAAAGGCTGCGAAATCGGAGGGTTTGGGGGGCGGCAGCCCCCCAACTGTACCTTCTAATCCCTGTACGGTTTAAGGTTCGAACTTGTAACTCAGCCTCTTTAACTCTTTAGAAAACGTAGTTTTTTCAAATAATTTCTGCACGTTTTTGTACAGTTTAATACTTATTATTGCTTGACTAACTGTTAGATGATTGTGTATTATTCTTTTCTTTCTCGACAGGGTGTTTTAAAGGTCGACCTTGTAACTCAGCCTCTTTAACTCTTTAGAAAACGTATTTTTTTTCAAATAATTTAAAAAAGAAACTAAGTTTCTTTTTTAAAATTTAAATTCAGTATATAAAAAGTTTCCTCTGACGGGGAATCGAACCCGGGTCTTCCGCCTGACAGTCAGGAGTATCGATCGCTGTACTAAAGAGACACAACTGTAATTGTTTTTTAGTAAGTGGAATCTATTTTTGACGCAAGCAAATACCCACAAAACTTGATATTTGGTTTTTGGAAAACAGGGAAGGAGTGATCAGATTGAGCTGAAATTTCGAGGATGAGCTTGCAGGCTCCAGGAAATCTTATCCTCTAAATTTCAGCCCGATCAGACAACGTTAAAGGAGGGCTGTGGTGGGAAAAATTAACATGGGCTCTTATAGGAAAACGAGGTTTTTTGTAAATGTAAATTCGGGGGATAATTTTTTCGGTCTGAAAATATCAAAAGGCCCTAACAGGTCAAATTCTGCTTCGAATGAGTCCTCATTCACCCGGATCAGTGGCCAACTGTGGCCTGTAGGCGTGGCTAACAAAAAAAATTGAACTTTAAGTGGCTATATTTGGTTTTTGGAAAACAAGGAAGGAGTGATTGGATTGAGCTGGAATTTCGAGGATAAGCTCCCGGGCCCTAGGAAAGCTTAACCTCTAAATTTCAACCTAATCGGACAGCGTTAAAGGGGGGCTGTGGTCGGAGGGTCGAAACTTCCGGCCCACTTTTACCCATGAAGATAAAGTCGGAGGGAGGTGAAATTTTGCACGTTTCTTAGTTTGAGCTTGGGCTACAAAATGTGATTACCGCTGTCTCTATGCGACCACTAGGACCGGATATCGCTTAACATTGTGGTGGGTCGCCTCTTTATAGAGGCACAAGTGTGCCTCCTTGATTGTTCGTGTCTGGCTTGCGTCAATTAACTTTTGCGGTGATTCCTAGGTTAATCACAGGGGAATTGAAGTTTGGATTTGAAACATGTCGACATCAAACAGTAGTGACTCCTTCAACATATTGTCTTTAACTTGAGGGAGGGGTATATTGTTACTGAGGGGTTAGTCGCTGGGGTTAATTTTGGTTTCTGTAATTCAATGTCTATTTTCCAGGTCCATTTTTCAGGCAATTATCTCGTAATATATGGGATAACAGAGATATGAACTTTTCACACAGAGGGGATAGGATGGATTCCGAGAGATGGTCGAAAGGGATTCGACGCGTGAATCTGCGTCATATAATTAATTTTTGAGATCATCAAATATCATAACTATACGGTCATATGGTATATGGGTCCATAATGATTATCAAAGGCGATATTTATGTACTTATATCTTGTACTGGTCGATGGGGTTCTCAGAATTTATGTGATTATATAGTTCGATACTGCACTGTATACTGAGATTCAAATATAATGTTACCTGATACGTAATATGGTTCGTGGCCGAGGACACAACGACCAAAGGTAACTGTTGTTTTCGTAGACGAAGCTGGGATGAAAAATACCTGGAGTGTATGGTGAGTACTCTTCGTTGGTTGAGGTATGACGAAAATAGATGCTACTAGGTTGTATCTGCGCTGGACTACGCATTGTAATAATTGATTTCCAATATGTCAATCCACTTCCTGTAATAAAAATAACGAGGCAGAATCACACGTTTTTTAAAATCAAGTAGTCTTAATACATAATAAACAAAAAATGACATTGTTGCTGTAAATAAGGTCTCTTATTATTTTCGTTAGCATACTTTAATACACACATTTCTTTTTAATTTCCTTCGGTTCTTATTTAATACTATGTTAGATTTAAAATAACAATTTAACATAATTTACTCTACATTATTAAGTTTGAGGTATAATTTTACAACATATATCATGCCTGCATTGTTTACGCACATCCGTGCTGTTTAAGAAACGCATGTTGGAGCGTCGTAACCGCACGGTTTACGTAAACGACTCTAAAATGAGGGAACAAGACATAGCAAGGACGAGTGGAGACCTCTATACCCACTCGTTTTCTAATGTCTTCCTTTTTTCTTGGCTTAGACATTCTCATGGGGTTCCGAGTTTAACTTCTGCATTTCAGCCGTTTCCCCGTGTTCTTCTCTTGGTTTTCGCCTTCTTAGTCTCAGGATTTTTATATAATTATAAGTCAGTAGAGATCTCATGGTCAGGGAAATCGCGAACACGAAACATACGGTCAGTAGTATTTTCCACCAGAAATTGGATGAGAATAATCCGTATCTATCATCCACATAAGTTAATCTTTGGTCTTCATTTTTTCTAATAGTTTTTTTAATAACACTAAGTTTTCCCTCAATGATAATAAATTTCTCATAGAAGTAACCAATTTTTGTCAATGATAACAATTTCTCGGTTAGAAGAAGCAAATTTTATGTCAAAGATGAGAAGTTTTTTCTTAAAAGTAACAATTTTGTCGTTTATAATAATAAGTTTTCTGTTAGAAGTAGTACGCTTTTCTTTACACGAACAAGTTTTCTCTTCGAAGTAACAACACTTTTCCTTTATACTAACACACTTTTACTTAACACAGTCAAATTTCTCTTAGAAGTAAGTGGTTTTTTCTTAGCAGTAACACATTCCTTCTTATAGCACCAAGATTTCCGTCAAAAATAACAGGTTTCTCTTAAACGTAACTATTTTTCGTTAATTAAAACAGATTATCTCTTAGAAGTGATATGTTTTCTGTCAAAGATACAAAATTTTTCTTAGAAGTAGCAACTTTTTCATTATGATAACAAGTTTTGTACCAGAAGTAGCAAGTTTTCCTTAACACTAAAGAATTTTCTCTTCGAAGTAACAACTTGTTTCCTTAATACTAACAAACTTTTACCTAGCACTATCATTTTTCTTAAAAGTAACAATTTTTCGCCGGTGATAACACGTTTTCTGTTAGAAGTAGCAAGTTGTCCAGCAAATATAACAATTTTTTCTTAGATGTAACAATTATTTTGTTTATGATAGCAAATTTTCTGTCAGAAGTAGCAAGGTAACCTTAAAATTATCAAATTTTTTCATTGAAGTAACAACTATTTCATTAATACTAGCAAACTTTTACTTAACACTATCAAATTTCTCTTAGAAATAACAGGTTTTTCTTAACAGTAACATATTTTTTCCAATAGCACCAAGTTTTCTGTCAAAGATAACAAATTTCTCTTAGAAGTAAAAATTTTTCGTCAGCCATAACAGGTTTTTTGTTAGAATTAGAAAGTTTTCCAACAAGTAAGAAAAAATTCTTAGAAGTAACAATTTTTTTCCTTTAATGGTAAAAAAATTTTCTGTCAGAAGTAGCAAGTTTTCCTTTACACTAAATAATTTTCTCATCGAAGTAACAACTTTTTCCTTAATACCAATAAACTCGTACTTAACACTATCAAATTTCTCATGGAAGTAAAAGGTTTTTGATTAACAGTAACAATTTTTTTCTAATAACACCAAGTTTTCCATCAAAGATAATACATTTCTCTTAGAAGTAACCATTTTTTCAGTGATAACAAGTTAACTACTAGAAATAGCAAGTTTTTTGTTACTTTTAAGAAAAATTTGGTATATTACCATAAAGAAAGAAAAACGAGCAAAAATGGGGTTTTTAAAGGCCAAATGAAAATACTGAAACAACACAACAAAGCGAATATTTCGAGAGGACAAACGCCTCTCTTCTTCAGCTTTAAACAAAATGATGTATCCAAAGAAAGTGCCGAAGAAAAAAAAAAAAAAAAACGCGGTAAGTCAATGTGAAAAGAACCAAAAAACCAAAGAAAAAACCAAAAACTTAAAACATGAATAAAACTCAATAAAAGCCAAAAATTATAAGAATTAAAACCAAATACCTAACAACCATAAAAGGGAGTTATTTGCTAATATCCGAGATTTGCACACCATAAAAAATAGTGACGAAGACCACACTGCCTTTCCATAACAAACAACAAAAGTACGAAGAACAATAGGCAAATCTTTTTGCAAGACAGTGGAGATAATTTGAATGAATATTTCGGCCCTATGTCCAAGGGCCATCCTCAGCAAGACAAAAATATATAACGGAAAAAAGACTCACAGTAACATTCAAAAATTAAAACTAAAAATAAAAATTTTTTAGAAGCTATCCTATCATATTCTCCTAAGCAAAGTTCAAACATGACTGATAACAATGATGGTACCACAAGCCAAGTCAAGTAGAAGAAAGAAAAATAAATTAAAAATACGTTCTTACTCCTAATCAAGCTTTTTTGGTAGCTAACCTCAAAGCTCTTTTTTTGACCAGTTCTGTGTTAATGTCGATCGGTTTTTTAAAATATTTTGTAAGATCATTTTTAATTAAATTTGTGTATAGAGCATTTAGTGTATATTCCCCCAAGTCCCTATTTAAGGAAATATTATTATTAATCTTAAGTCTGATTTCAATTGATTATCGGACTGCCTGTTTTATGCCAAGGTCATTACGAACAAGGGCGGATTCATCAAAAAGTATTTTGCGGCTAGGATTTTTAAATATATGGCTTCCTAATGCAGAATCAGATGAAACAACGGAAATACTAGAATTTAGAGCTCTGACTATATCATCTTTATGCTGTTGTATGCGCTTTTATAAATTATGGTGTGTAGTAACGACATAATATTTGCCAAAATACCACACACAAATTATTTAGGTACTACACACCAGAATTTAGAAAAGCGCATACAACAGCATAAAGATTCATTCAAATTATCTCCACTGTCTTGCAAAAAGATTTCCCTATTGTTCTTCGTACTTTTGTTGTTTGTTTGCACACAATCCAAAAAATTATGAACTACCATCGACGGATACTAGCGAACAACTGAGAAATAAAAGAAAGGAAAACAAAGCATTCACTCAAAAACAAAACAAACCAACAATTAAATAAGTTGGAGAACTATGTCATCTAATTTCAGATTTTAATTATTGCATTTCTTGCAGACACCCTTTGAGACCTAAGAGGTTGATCAAGTTTTTGATTATATGACGGGGAAAGTGGTACAAGGTTTATTTCAGGGATTACTAAAGTTTTTGCTTCTCTTTTGAGAAAACTGAAATATGACTCGTTTATTCCTAAATCACCGGAATCTCTGTTTACTAGACCTAAATGTTGGTATTTGTAAATTTCAATAGCTTCTCTGTAGTGCTGGACAATACCTTTGTCATGCGAATTTAGGCTAGCTTGATTAAACAAAATAGTAGGGTCTGATTTTCCAAAAATGTGCTCTGCAAGGATAGAGTCAAAATTTTCTGTTTTTTCCGCTTTTTAAGTGTATTATTAATTGAGTGGCGCGCCGCTATAAGGGAACTTAAATTAACCCAACTTTTTGCGTATCTCTCTCACTATGACTGTGTGTCTGAGCAAGCGTCTTACATTTCAACGAAAAAAAATATCCAAGAATGTAACAGTGACAAGGTAAATCACGACAAAATACTACTGAAATATTCCAACTCTTACATTTCAACAAAAAATCCGAAATGAACGTTGAAACATCAAGAGAATGTAACATAGAAAAATATTCCAGCTCTTACATTTCAATGAAAAAAAATTAACTTTGAAACATCAATGTAACAGTTGCAATGTAAACCACGATAAAACACTACTGAAATATTTCAACTCTTGCATTTCAACGGAAAAAATCCAAAATGAACTTTGAAACATCAATAGAATGTAACAGTGACAAGGTAAGCCACAACAAAGCACTACTGAAATATTCCAACCTTACATTTCAACAAAAACAAAATCCAAAATGAACTTTGAAACGTCAAGAAAATGTAACATTGACAACGTAAACCACGACAAAACACTACTGAAATATTCCAACTCTTACAGTTTAACGAAAAAAAAAAATCCAAAATGATCTTTGAAACATTAAGAGAATGTAACAGTGACAATTTAAACTACGACAAAACATTACTGAAATATTCCAACTCATACATTTCAACGAATGAAATCCAAAATGAACTTTGAAGCATCAAGAGAATGTAACAGTGACAGGGTAAACCATGACAAAATACTAGTGAAACATTCCAACTTTTACAGTTCAACGAAAAAACAAATCCAAAATGAACTTTGAAACATTAAGAGAATGTAACAGTGACAAGGTAAACCACGATAAAACACTAATGAAATATTCCGACTCTTACATTTCAAGGAAAAAAAATCCAAAAAACTTTGAAGCATCATGAGAATGTAACAGTAACAAGCTAAACCACGACAAAACACTACTGAAATATTCCAACTCTTACATTTCAACGAAAAAAAAAATTCAAAATGAACTTTGAAATATCTTCAGAATCTAACAGTGACTTGGTAAACCAAGACAAAACACTACTGAAATATTCTAACTCTTACATTTCAACGAAAAAATCTAAAATGAAGAAACATCTTCAGAACGTAACAGCGAGAAGGTAAACCACAACAAAAGCACTACTGAAATATTCCAATTCTTAAATTTCAACGAAAAAATCCAAAATGAACTGTGAAACATCAAGAGAATGTAACAGTGACAATGTAAAAAATGAGAAAACAGTACTGAAATATGCCAACTCTTACATTTCAACGAAAAAAATCCAAAATGAACTTTTAAACATCAAGAGAATGTAACAGTGACAAGGTAAGCCCTTAAAAAAAACACGACTGAAATATTCCAACTCTTACATTTCAATGAAAAACATCCAAGATGAACTTTGAAAAATCAAGAAAATGTAACAGTGACAAGGTAAACCACGACAAAACACTATTGAAATACTCCAACTCTTACATCTAAACGAAAAAAATCCAAAATGAATATGAAAGTCTTAAGAATTTAACTGTGAGAAGGTAAACTGCGACAAAACACTACTGAAATATTTCAACTCTTACATTTCAATGAAAAAAATCCAAAATGAACTTTGAAACGTCAAGAGAATATAACAGTGATAAGGTAAATCACGACAAAACACTACTGAGATCTTCCAACTCTTACATATGAACTAAAAAAAAAATCTAAAATGAACTTTGAAACATCAAGAGAATGTAACAGTGAATAGGTAAACCGCGACAAAACATTACTGAAATATCCCAACTCTTACATTTCAACGAATAAAATCTAAAATGAACTTGGAAACACTTTCCAAATGTAACTGTGACAAGGTAAACCAAGACAAAACACTACTGAAATATTCCCACTCTTACATTTCAACGAAAAAATTCAAAACGAACTCTGAAACGTCTTCAGAATGTAACAGTGACATGGTAAAGCACGACAAAATACTACGGAAATAATTGAACTCTTAAATTTCAGCGAAAAAAATCCAAAATGAACTTTGAAGCATCAAGAGAATGTAACAGTGGCAAGGTAAACCACGAGAAAACATTACTGAAATATTCCAACTCTTACAGTTCAAAAAAAAAAATCAGAATGAACTTCGAAACATCTTCAGAATGTAACAGTGACAAGGTAAACCATTTGGAACATCAAGCGAATGTAATAGTTAAAAGGTAAACCACGACAATACACTACTGAAATATTCCAATTTGAACGAAAAAAATCCGAATTGAACTTTGAAACATCATGAGAATGTAACAGTGAAAAATTGAACTCTTACATTTCAACGAAAAAAATGAAATCCAAAATGAATTTGAAACATCAAGAGAATGTAAAAGTGACAAGGTAAACCACGACGAACACTGCTGAAATTTTCCAACTCTTACATTTCAACAAATAAAAAATATAAAATGAACTTTTAAAAATAAAAATAATGTAACAGTGACAAGGCAGACCACGAAAAAACACTATTGAAATATTCCGACTTTTACTTTAAACGAAAAAAAAAAATCCAAAATGAACTTTGAAACATCAAGAGAATGTAACAGTGACAAGGTAAACTACGATAAAAAAGTACTGAAATAATCCAACTCTTAAAGTTCAACAAAAAAATAATCCAAAATGAATTTTGAAACATCAGGAGAATGTAACAGTGACAAGGTAAACAACGACAAAACACTATTGAAATATGCCAACTCTTACATTTCAAAAAAAAAATCTAAAATGAACTTGAAACATGAAGAGAATGTAATAGTGACAACGTAGACCATGACAAAACGCTACTGAAATAATCCAACTCTTACATTGCAACGAAAAAAAAATCCAAAATGAACTTTGAAGCATCAAGAGAATGTAACAGAGACAAGGTAGACCACGACAAAACACTGCTGAAATATTCCAACTCTTACAGTTCAACGAAAAAAAAAATCCAAAATGAAGTTTGAAACATCAATAGAATGCAACAGTGACAAGGTAAACCACAAGAAAACTGTACTGAAATAGGCCAACTCTTACATTTCAACGAATGAAATCCAAAATGAACTTTGAAAAATCAAAAGAATGTAACAGCGACAAGGTAAACCATGACAAAACACTACTGAAATATTCCAACTCTTGCATTTCAATAAATGAAATCTGAAATGAACTTTGAAACATCAAGAGAATGTAATAGTGAGAAGGTAGACCACAACAAAACACTACTGAAGTATTCCAACTCTTACATTTTAACGAAAGAAATCCAAAATGAACGTTGAAAAATATAAAGAATGTAACAGTGAGAAGGTAAACCATGACAAAACACTTCTGAAATATTCCAACTCTTACATTTCAATAAATGAAATCCGAAATGAACTTTGAAACATCAAGAGAATGTAATAGTGAGAAGGTAAACCACGACAAAACACTACTGAAATATTCCAACTCTTACATTTTAACGAAGGAAATCCAAAATGGACTTTGAAAAATCAAAAGAATGTAACAGTGACAAGATAAACCACGAAAAAACACTACTGAAATATTCCAACTCTGAAACTTCAAGGGAAAAAAAATCTCTAATGAACTTTGAAACATAAAGAGAATGTAACAGTGATAAGGTATACCACAAGAAAACTGTACTTAAATATGCCAACTCTTACATTTTAAGGAATGAAATCCAAAATGAACTTTGAAATAACAAGAGAATGTAACAGTGACAAGGTAAACCATGACAAAACAGTAGTGAAATATTCCAACTCTTACATTTCAACAAAAGAAAAATCTAAAATGAACTTTGAAACATCAAGAGACTGTAAAAGTGACAAGGTAAACCTCAACAAAACACTACTAAAATGTTCCAACTCTTAAATTTCAATAAAAAAAAAAAAAATCTAAAATGAATATAGAAAAATAAAGAGAATGTAACAATGACAACGTAAACCACGACAAAACACTTCTGAAATATTCCAACTCTTACATTTCAACGAAGTAAATCCAAAATTGACTTTGAAAAATCAAAAGAATGTAACAGTGACAAGGTAAACCACGACAAAAACACTACTGAAATAGTCCAACTCTTACATTTCAAGGAAAGAAAAAATCTCAAGTTAACTTTGAAACATAAAGAGAATGTAACAGTGATAAGGTATGCCACAAGAAAGCTATACTGAAATATGCCAACTCTTACATTTCAACGAATGAAATCCAAAATGAACTTTGAAATAACAAGAGAATGTAACAGTGACAAGGTAATCCATGACAAAACAGTAGTGAAAGATTCCAACTCTTACATTTCAACAAAAGAAAAATCTAAAATGAACTTTGAAACATCAAGAGAATGTAACAGTAACAAGGTAAACCACGACAAAACACTACTGAAATATTCCAACTCTTACATTTCAATAAAAAAAAATCCAAAATGAACTTTGAAACATAAAGAGAATGTAACAGTGAGAAGGTAAACCACGACAAAACACTACTGAAGTATTCCAACTCTTACATTTTAACGAATGAAATCCAAAATGGACTTTGAAAAATCAAAAGAATGTAACAGTGACAAAGTAAACCACGACAAAACACTACTGAAATATCCCAACTCTTACATTTCAAGGGAAAAAAATCTCAAATAAACTTTGAAACATAAAGAGAATGTAACAGTAACAAGGTAAACCACGACAAAACACTACTGAAATATTCCAACTCTTACATTTCAATAAAAAAAGATACAAAATGAACTTTGAAACATAAAGAGAATGTAATAGTGAGAAGGTAAACCACGACAAAACAGTACTGAAATATTCCAACTCTTTACATTTTAACGAAGGAAATCCAAAATGGACTTTGAAAAATCAAAAGAATGTAACAGTGACAAGGTAAACCGCGACAAAACACTACTGAAATATTCCAACTCTTACATTTCAAGGGGAAAAAAATCTCAAATTAACTTTGAAACATAAAGAGAATGTAACAGTGATAGGGTACACCACAAGAAAACTGTACTGAAATATGCCAACTCTTACATTTCAACGAATGAAATCCAAAATGAACTTTGAAATAACAAGAGAATGTAACAGTGACAAGGTAAAGCATGACAAAACAACTCTTACATTTCAACGAAAGAAAAATCTAAAATGAACTTTGAAACATCAAAAGAATGTAACAGTAACAAGGTAAACTACGACAAAACACTACTGAAATATTCCAACTCTTATATTTCAATGAATAAAAAATCTAAATGAAATTTAAAACATCAAGAGAATGTGAGAGTTACAAGGCATACCACGACAAAACACAACTTAAATATTCCAAATTTTACATTTAAACGAAAAATAAATCCAAAATGAACTTTGAAACATCAAGAGAATGTAATAGTGACAAGGTAAACCACGACACACACTACTAAAATATTCCAACTCTTACATTTCAATGACAGAAATCCAAAATGAACTTTGAAACATCTTTAGAATGCAACAGTGACAAGGTAAACCACGACCAACACTACTGAAATATTCCAACTCTTGCATTTCGACGAAAAATCTAAAATGAACTTTGAATCAAGTTCGCTTCCAGGATGCTTATTATTATTGGTGTTATGTTTCATCTTTTTTTATTTCAATGAATTGAATTGAATTGAATTAAACATCAAGAGAATGTAACAGTGACATGGTAAACCACGACAAAACACTAATGGAGGGGGGGACACAATAAGTTAGGTGGGGGGCCTTCTATGTCTCAAGTGCGCAAAAAAAGTATTTTAAAAATTGGGAGGGGGAGGGGGTTCTTTAGGGGGCCTTGGGGGCCCTTTGGGGGCCTGGGGAAGGGCCCTTTGGGGACCTGGGGGGACAGGGGGCTCTTTGGGGGCCCAGGGGAAGGAGGCCCTTTGGGTGCCCGGGGGAGGGGGTCCTTGGAAGGCCCGGAGGGAGAGGGGCCCTTCTGTGTCTCAAGCAAGCCAAAAAAGTATTGAAAAAAATGGAAAGGGGCAAAAAGTTGTGTGGATGGGGGGCCTTGGGGGTTACGGTAGGGGAACTTACAACACTGTTCAAATGGAACTTTTGTATTATAACGACCACAGACTTTCGCCCCAAATCATCCTCTAAAACGTCTCAAACTGTTTCGCCCAAAAATCCCTAAAATGTCGATTAATTTGTTTCGCCCAAATAATCCCCTAAAAGTAATTCCTGCGTGTTCCTTTGTTTCGGCATCTTTGCGCTGTCACATTTGAAATTCCCAGGAAACCATTTCCCGCGTAAAATGTTTCAATCTGTCTTGATCTCGTATGAATTTCTGAAAAAATCTAAGGTGTTCCTAGTTACACTATTATGGCTTCGATAGAATATTAATATTTGTCTCTCAGATCTAAAGAGCAGAGAAGCCATATTTAAAATAGAATATTAATTTATCTCTCAGACCTAAATATCATAGAAGCCATATTTAAAAATGAAATCCCCTCCTGTTTCTTGCCCCAGTCGATTATGCAAATCAATTTCTCAGAAATCCTGACCCGTTAGTGGATCAATAATCCATGAACAAATTATGCGTAATCAGTATGTAATTGCCCCTCTCTACTTCTATGATTTATTGGAATTTGTTTTGTTCAATACTTTTATAACTTTTAACTGTAATTTATATAAAAAAATTATCGGTATTCCTATGGGTGGTAATGCCAGTCCGTTTATAGTGGACATAGTTTTAAGTCGACTAGAATATGAATATATGATAAACAAAATAGCACAAGTAATGTAAAATACTCCCTTTAAAATAATAAAAGATACCTGGATGATCTTTTGGTGATAAATTGCGCGGAGTTTCAGATTATTTTGAAAAATATTTATCCACTAGAGTTAATTCTGGGCCTAGCTATGAGACAGGTCACAATGATCATTTTATAGATTTAAATATTTATGTTTCGGATAATAATAAATTAGTTTTTAAAATATGTAATAAAACTGACGATTTTAATTTTGAAGTAATTAATTTCCTATTTCCTATTTCTTATTCCCTATTTCCTATTTTAAACTTAGATTTCCAACACTTAGCCAAAAATTGAAAAGTGAAAACATTTACAAGAATTTTTTTCAGTAAAGTGCACATTATATTCAGGCTTTTAGAAAGCATGGGGTTTAGAACCCTAATCATATTAATTTTTGCTCGTTTTGAGTTTGACTCTGTTATTCATTTTAATTTCTGTTTGTTTTGGGTTTCATTTCTTTATTGATACTGATTGGGGGTAGTTGTATGCTTGGTAGTTTATTTGATTTTATTTTTGTTTATTTTTGGTTTAAAGGAGTTCTTTACCTTTTTTTGAAAACTCATTTTGTGGAAAAAGGTTTTTTAATTAATTGCTGTTTATTTTATATTGACATAGACTTTTTCGGGGAGAAAGACTGAGCCTCTTTTAAAGTTAAACAACCATCTCTTCCATAAGAGCCTTAAATACCCCCTGGGCATAAAATGCAACCCATGTCCCTAATCTCTTGGGTTTTTTTTTAACCCCAAAAGCCTTTTTAAATGATATTTAGACTATTTTGAATAGAATGGCCATCTAAAAATTTCTATTAGATGCATTTCGGGACAATACGACGTGTGGGGGGGGGGGGGGGTAGCTGCCCTCCGATAACTTTGACTCTTAAAAAGAGCACTAGAGCGTCTGATTACCAATCCAATTAGCCCCCTCCGAAGTTTATATGACCAAGCTTCTATAAAAACCTTATATGTCCCCATGGCATAACTTACAACCCTTGTCCTGAGGGCTGGGGGAATATGTTATCCTTAAAAAAAAAATTCCCAGACCGTTCTGATACGCTGAACAAAATGGCTAACTCAAAAATTTTGATTGTAAGTATTTGGGAAAATGATGGCCACGGACCGGGGGGGGGGCAGTCGCTCTCTGATCATTTTCGACTAATAAAAAAGGCACTAGTCCTCTCAATTTCCAATCAAATGAGCCCTTTTTGAAGGTTTTACGACAAAAATTTATATAAAAAATCTTATATGCCCCAAGGGCATAACTTATGACCCTTGTCCTGAGGGGTATAGGGGAAGGGTTGTCATCCTCAAAGACATAATTTCCAGACCCTTCAAATACGTTGAACAAAATGGCCGTATAAAAATGTTGATAGGAAATGTTTGAAGAAATTATGGTCATGGGGGGGGGGCGATACTCCCTCCGATTACTTTCGACTACTAAAAAGGATAATAGTTCTCTCAATTCCCAATTAAATGAGCCCATTAGCTTATGTACCCCCTGGGCATAACTTACAACCTTAGTCCTGAGGGCTGTGGGGGGGGGAGGGGTGTCATACTCAAAAACATAATTTTCGGACCCTTCAACTATGTTCAACATGGCTATTTCAAAATGTTGATCGGAAGTGTTTGGGGAAATGAAGGCGTGAAGGGGGGCATTCGCCCTCTGATCGCTTTTGACTATTAATAAGGGCACTAGTCCTTTCAGTTTCCAATTGAATGAGCCCTTTTTGAGGTTTCTAAGACAATACTCTATCAAAACTTTATATGCCCCAGGGCATAAGTTACAACCTTTGCCCTGGGGGCTCTGGGGTGGTGGTCATCCTCAAAGACATCGTTTCCGGACCTTCCAACCACGTTGAACAAAATTGCTATCTAAAAATTATGATTGAATGTGCTTGGGAAAAAGGTGGGCATGAGAGGAGGGTTAGTTGCCCTCCAATCACTTTCGACAATCAAAAAGGGCACTAGCCCTTTCAATTTCTAATCAAATGGGCCCTTTTTGAAGTTTCTACTACAATACTTTCTATAAAAACCTTATATGCCCCCAGGGCATAACTTACGACTCTTGCCCTGAGGGTTTTGTGGGGAAGGGGGTTATCCTTAAAGAGCTAATTTTCAGAGCTTTAAACTACATTGAACCAAATGGTTATCTCAAAATTTTGATTGGATGTGTTTGGGGAAATGAGGGGCATCAGAGGGGGGCTAGTTTGCCCTCAATGACTTTCGAATATTAAAAAGAGCCCTCTCAAAAAGCCCCCCCCCCACCCCCCGCTAGCCCTCTCAATTTCCAATTGAATGAGCCCTTTTTGAAGTTTCTACAACACCACTTCCTGTAAAACCTTATATCTCCCAGGGCATAACTTGCAACCCTTACTCTGAGGGCTTTGGGGGGGGGGGGGTGTCATCCTTAAAGACCTAATTTCTAACACCCTTAACTATGTTGAAGAAAATTTCTATCTCAAAATTTTGATTGGAAGTGTTTGGGGAAATGGTGGGCGTGAGAAGCGGTTTAGTTGCTCTCCAATCACTTTTCAATATTAAAAAGGGCACTAACCCTTTCCATATCCAATCGAATGAGCTCTTTTTGAACTTTCGAAAACAACCCTTTTATATAAAAACCTTATATGCCCCCAGGGCATAACTTATAACCCTTACCCTGAGGTCTCTGAAGAGGGGGGGGGTTTGTCATCCTCGAAGATCTTTTTTCCAGGACGTTCAACTACGTTGAACAAAATTACTATCCCAAAATTTTGATTGGATGTGTTTGGGGTAATGGTGGGCGTGAGAAGGGGGTTAGTTTCCCTCCAGTCACTTTCGACTATTAAAAAGGGGACTAGCCTTTTCAGTTTCCCATTGAATGAGCCCTTTTGGAAGTTTCAACGACAACGCTTTCTTAAAAAACCGTACATGCCCCATGGGTATAACTTACAACCCTTGCCCTTTGGACTTTGGGGGGTTGTCATCCTCAATGACCTAATTTCGAAAACTTTCATCTACGTTGAACAAAATGGCTATCTCTACATTTTGAGTAAATGTGTTTTGGGAAATGGTGGGCGTGACTGGTGGGTTAGTTGCCCTTCAATCACTTTAGACTATTAAAAAGGACACTAGCCCTTTGAATTTCTAATTGAAAGATCCTTTTTTGAAGTTTCTACGACAACGCTTCCATGGGGGCATAAAAACCTAATATGCCCCCATGGCATAAGTTACAACATTTTCCCTGATGGCTGAGGGCAGAGTGTCCTCCTCGAAGACATAATTTTCAAATCTTTTAACTAAGTTGAACAAAATGACTATCTCAAAATTTTGATTAGATGTGATTGGTGAAATGGTGGGCGTGGAAGGGTTTTGGGCGTAGAAGGGAAAATACTACAAACAAGTTTATAATATTTGCCTTCCAATCACTTTCGACTATTAAAAAGGGCACAAGCCCTTCCAATTTCCAATCGAATGAGGCCTTTTCAAAGTTTCTACGACAAGTCTTTCTATACGAAGTTCCCTTGTCTAAAGCCAACCAAAAAAAAAAAAAAAAAAAAAAAAAAAAAAAAAAAAAAAAAAAAAAAATTGCCTTGCTCTTACAGCCACGGTGCCCAACTTTCACTGCAATAAAGTAAGGCGACCCAGGATCTGTAATAAAATTATGCATGTCAGTTACATGATTCTGAAGTAGTGATCTCTTCTACACATAAGTATAATGTTCTCATTTCTTTGAGTCTGTTCTTAAATATATTCTGAATCTCTTCTGAGTCATGTGTGAATCAGGTCTCTGTTTCTGAACTTTGTAACAAGAAAACCATTTTGTAAGATAAGATAAGATATACATTTATTAAAAAAGAAAACAAGCACTATTGGCC
Organism: Artemia sp. Qi Xiang Cuo; assembly: GCF_049724085.1. Classification (NCBI taxonomy): domain Eukaryota; kingdom Metazoa; phylum Arthropoda; class Branchiopoda; order Anostraca; family Artemiidae; genus Artemia; species Artemia sp. Qi Xiang Cuo. Next base: position 696,467 of record NC_142801.1, read on the forward strand.
TTTCGCCTGCCAAGAAAGGCAATAAGCTTGAAAGGGCAAGCGAGGTTATCACTCTCAGCTAATTAAAACAACATTCATACCTTGCTAATTAACACACAAGAAATTTATCTGATTAAGGAATAAAGTAAAAAATATACAAGAGGAAAAGAAAAGAAGTATATATAAAAAAAAAACAAAAAAAAAAAAAAAAAATCAAAGTAAATCGGGGAAATACCTTAAATAGAATTACAACCAGGAGTGGGCTTGACACCAACTTCACTCACGAGATAAAATAAACTTCGTTGCCCGTGACTTGAAAGCCGGAGACTAGCGCATTTTTCACACACTCGGTCAATATGTTCCAAACATGAGGACCATAATGGCGAATCACAAAAGATGCCCGAGTGGTGCTCTTAAACTCATGAGTTAAGTTATCAGCTTTTCTTGTATTATTATCATGACGGTCTTTATTAAAAGTAAAAAGAATTTCAAAAGCAGGGGTGAGCAGCTGATTCAAATTTTTATACGAGAAAATCGTGACTTGGTAATCTCGAATTAGGGATACATCCATTAACTTATTCTTTTTAAAATCCTCATGAGCAGGAACCTCATTAGAATCATCAAATTCAGATAATAATTTTACAGCTCTATTCTGAGGTTTTTGTACTCTTTTGAAACATGCTACAAAATTACTTGCCTGTAAAGAGCATCCGTAGCTAATATATGGGTAAAATATAGAAAAATAAATCATTTTCAGGATCTTTTTTGAGACTAGATTTTTAATTCTTCGCATCACCCCAAGGCCTCTGCTTAATTTTTCAGCTATTGCACTTGAATGGTTTATCCACGACAGGTTTTCATCAATTAAAAACTCCAAATACTTCGTTGTTACTACTCTCTTTATTAAATTTTATTGAACCGTGATATGGTCATTTCCAGCACTAGACGAAAGTCTAGAAAATATCATAAAAATAGTTTTAGAAAAGCTTAGGGTTAGCATATTTTGCTGAGAAAACACTAGAAATTCAGAAACTGCATTATGAATTTTATTATATAAAACATCAAGTGAAGGCGCTGCCAGAAAGAGCAAAGTGTCATCTGCAAACAGGATGACATCAGCCTCTGACAGGTAGCGTTTCACTCGATCAATTTTGCACTCCTAGTAGCTATAGCCAGACCACATGGGTTTTTTACAAGTTTCATAAGCTTTTTCTTCTTTGCCTCCAGTTAACACGCTACATTTGAAATTTGATTTCATTCAAAATGGCTATTTGAATGTTGTTCCTTGAATTGTCTTAAAATTTAGCTTCTTGAATTTCGAGAAAGTTTAAGTGTGAATTTCATACTAGTTATTTTGTTATGATTTCAGGAAAAATAAGAAAGATAAGAAGAATATATTATAGAAAAGGACAATTCAAAGAATCGATAAACACACCACACCAAAGATTATATTAAAATGAGAATATGAAAAAAGGACAAGATTTCTTTATAGGACAGTTAAAGAGAAACTGTACCAACAATCAAAGACCAGATATTTTGGCTTCACAGTCGAAAGGTCTTATCAATGGGGAGGAGGGAATTAGTTTGAATCAACTTATAAAAAAAGTGAGAAAGGCATGAAAAAACAAAAGAAATAAGAGTTATACAAAAACAACCTGAGCATTAAAAGAAAAGCTCAAACCTATCAATTAGTGTCATATCAAGAGAATTTAGAATGGGGGGGGGGGCAAATTTACGTTTTTTTAAATTTTATTATGAAAATACCAAGCCAGTGTCATGAGCGGCAACTTTTCATGAGAGCCAGCCAGCATTAAAGCAATTGCACCGCATACAATTTACATTAACTGCCATGCTCATAGACTCAACCTTGTGTTGGGTGATTGCATTCAGAACTTGAGATGAATGGCATCTATCTTCTCCATTCTTCAAGGGCTGTACTGCTTTATTGCCAATAGCAACACACGCAACCAACTTTTTGTTAATACTCAGAAAGCCGCTGGCATAACTGTTTTTCAGCTTAAGAAATCATCTGCTACAAGATGGGTATACTGATATAGATCGGCGAACAAAGTACTGTAGATACATCTGTATTTTGGCCGTTTTATCAATTACCAAAACATGTTGTGATGGGGAATCGGCAGCTCCGGTCCACAGACTTAGACGTTTGAATTTATACTTACACTCGATCTAGCAGATTATTTTTATTGCCACGAACTCTCTGTTTGAGCAGCTGCATATATTAGACCTAGTTTTTTCTAGAGCTACCAGTCTTATTGCAGCTATGCAAGATAAAATTATACACATGCAAAGAGAAAAATTTTTTAATGAAAAAAAAAAACAACATAATTTTCTTGTGAGTGTGGCCTCACTGAAAACCTTTTGCAAAATTTTCCGAACTCTAATTCCTCGTGTAAAAGACCAAAGCCTGCACAGGAAGTAGCTTCTCACTTACGTAATTTTGTAACCATGTTGACTTTTGGAAAAAGTGATCTTGCTCATGTGAAAGAATCAACTAAAGATTATTTCAGAAGGGATTATTTTCTTTTCATAGACGCATCGTGCTCTGAGTTTGAAAGCCGCTTCATGAATGCTCTTCCAGTCCAGTTCCAGGGTTAGAGTCAATCTCTATATCAGATGTTTATTCGCCCCACTTCCGTGATGCTAGCCGACTAGCTAGTGTAGCAGAGTATTACAAAGAAGCATATATTGACACAACCCTGTTGGCCTCACAAACGGATCTTGTGAGATGCCGACTCTTAGCCAATAAGCCGTAAGATCTCTTTGAACTTCACTTTTGTCTGAAGGTCAATAGTGCATTCCGAAATTTTGAAAATTATACAAATCTTCATTATTCTGCCTATCACAACGGCTAGTAAGGATTTTTGTCTACACTAAGCCTGATTAAAACCTACTGAAGATCAATAATGGGTAACGAAAGGCTCAGAGATCTGATGTTGATGTTTATTGAAAACACTTGTGAAATCCTTGGATTTAAAACAACATAATTTCTCCCTGTATTAATTAAACACTTTTAAATAGCTTCTTACTATTAATAGTCGATTTTAGGAGAGGTCTGTGCAAACTACTGCGGAGAAATATTGTTCTTGAACAACTCTGAGCCGGCAGCTTTAGGGGGCCCACAGAAGTTGCTTCACCCCCCTTTAGCTCACAATGAAATAAAGCCGCTGACGTATATTTCTTCAACTGATGGCACTGACTTTTGTCCTTTCGAGCATCTATCAAACAGTTCGTGGAAACGAACTGTAAGTAAGGAGCGACGCAGCTCAATACTAACCGAAACTCTAACACCGGAATTTTGATATCAATAGATATATCAAAAGAATTGGCTTATTACGCTGATGTCAAATATTAAAGGCTAGAAGCCTGAGAAAATTTGCCTGATTTTCGGAAAAAAGAGAAAAACACCCCCTAAAATTCCTAAAATCTTCATGAAAATCATACCACCTGATTAAGCGTATCAGAAAACCCGACTGTGAAGGTTTCAAGCTCCTATCTGTAAAAATATGGAATTTTGTATTTTTTGCCAGAAGAAAGATCCCGGATGCGTTTTTTTTTGTATCAACCCAGCGGTCCTAAAATATCGTAAGGGGGCTCATTCAAACGGAAATTAAAAGTTCTAGTGCCCATTTTCAGTGACTGAAAAGAATGGAGGGCAACTAGGCTCCCTCCCCCGACCCTTTTTTCTAAAATCGGTCGATCAATATTTTGCGATAGCCATTTTGTTTATTATAAGTGAAAGGCCCAGTAACTATACCTTTGAATATAGGATGACCACCCCCAAGGTCTTTAAGTTATAAAATGTCCCTATTGAATACGCATATATTTGTTATTGGGAAGTATGTATACATTTTCGTATGGAGGGGGGGTCTTAGATGACCCCCCCTCGTATTCATTTTTTTGAAGTTTTGAAGAGAGGGCTCTCTTTACACTAGAGTTTAAATTTTGTCCTAATTCTTTAACAACAACTCCTGAAACACAAGGGTCGATTAATTAGTACAAAAGAAGTTTTTCCAAAGTACTAAAAACTTTAGCGTAAAGAGCGAAGTGTTGAGGAGGGGACAATTCCCTCCATATACGGTGTCTTGTATTTTTTTTTTGCTCATTTTACCCACATCTCAATGATTTCTTAACGTGGTGCCATCTACCACCCAAAGCTACACTTGGAGGTTATTTTCATTAAAAACTGAATTCTACACAGATGGAGGGGGGGGTCGAGACCGCTAATTTTCTGCTGTTTTCTGTTGTATCAACCCAGCGGTCCTAAAATATCGTAAGGGGGCTCATTCAAACGGAAATTAAAAGTTCTAGTGCCCATTTTCAGTGACTGAAAAGAATGGAGGGCAACTAGGCTCCCTCCCCCGACCCTTTTTTCTAAAATCGGTCGATCAATATTTTGCGATAGCCATTTTGTTTATTATAAGTGAAAGGCCCAGTAACTATACCTTTGAATATAGAATGACCACCCCCAAGGTCTTTAAGTTATAAAATGTCCCTATTGAATGTCCCTATGGGGGGTCGAGACCGCTAATTTTCTGCTGTTTTTTTTTCACGGGGAAATCTTACATGGGAAGGCAAGTTTCCAGGGGATGAACTTATCAGGAGAAATTATACACTGGGGGAATTTGCCAGAATTCCTAAACAAAATTCTTTTTATGTGTCTTTATTTACTCTTTTCCGTCTCAATTTTACGAGTGGAGTTAGGGTAATTGTCAGGGGTAGGGGTACATTTTCACCGCGACTGAATAGTCTAGAGGATATTTCCATGGAAAGAGAGATTTCTCCGTGGAGGTGGGGGCAGATTTCCTGGCATTATTTAAAAAAAGATCAGAAATTATATTAAAAAACAAGTTTTTTCAACTGAAAGTAAGGAGCAACATTTAAACTTAGAACGAACAGAAATCATTACATCTAAGAAGAGGATTGCCCTCTCTTCAAAAACTTGCTCTTTACACTAGAGTTTAAATTTTGTCCTAATTCTTTAACAACAACTCCTGAAACACAAGGGTCGATTAATTAGTACAAAAGAAGTTTTTCCAAAGTACTAAAAACTTTAGCGTAAAGAGCGAGGTGTTGAGGAGGGGACAATTCCCTCCATATACGTAATAATTTAAGTTTTAGTGCTGCTTTTTACTTTCAGTTAAAAAAAAACTTGTTTTTTATTTGATCTTGTTTTAAATTCATTCTTCCTGTGAACCGGTACCTAGTGCAATATCTAATGTTAAGCATCGAAAAACAGTTGAAAATGTGATGTATCAATCTACCCTATTTTCCTTCAATATTCAAACCTTCCATCAACACAGATGTGATGAGTACATTTCATTCGGTTGCAGATTTTGAATTTGAACATCTTTGAGATAACCAATTTTGTTAGTCGAATTGTAGTCGTTAGACAGTCAAGTGAGAGAAGTTCTAGGCGCTACTAGCAAAGTAAGAGTGAATTCTGTTTTAATAAAATGGCTTTGTATTTCGGTTGAAAAACAGCTTTATTAAACTTAACTGGAATTTAAAAATGGGTAAAGTTCTACAAAATCATATTATTGAGTTAGGACTAAAGTGAATACACCATTCGATGCCTTTTTTATGCTGATTACGAATATAATAAGCATTTCTATCGGAAATGAATTTCAGCCCCCCCTCCTACATATGCTAATTCAGGGTTAGGTTAGGTTAGGTATAGCCTATATCGGGGGGTGAAATTCATTTCCGATAGAAATGCTTATTATATTCATAATCAGCATAAGAAAAAGGCATCGAATGGTGTATTCACTTTGGTCCTAACTCAATAATATTATTTCGTAGAACTGTACCTAAAAATGTAGGTTAGTTATCTTCATTTTAGAGAGATTATGCACCAATATCCTTATGGAACTAATTATATATATCCTTATGAACCAATATTCAATATCAAAAGATTTTAAATCTAAAAAGTGTTTTTAAACTAAAAGTGTAGGCAAGGGGCTTTTCACGATTTTGGGAAATCATTGAGCTAAGGTGTGAAAAATGTTAAAACCAACCATTTCTTACACCCATCAGACTCAAGAAGTGAAGTTAGTCCTTGTGAAATAGGCTATACCTAAGTATGACGAAAATATGATAGGCTACTTTTGTGGCAAAATTATGAAAGAAAACGGTTCTGCCAGACCAAGAACTCGAGTCTGGTCGTCCACATCCAAAGCCTAATGGAGATTGCCCATCTGCCTGGAGTGTTGGGCCAGGTTTAGCACCCAAGTCATTAGCTCAGATAGTTGCACTAACAAAAACTAAATTAAATATTGGGTTGACCGAGAAGTCACTTGATTCGCGGTAAATTTTTCATTATTCATATTATTGACCTATGAATAAAGTAAAGATACCACGTGATGCCTTTTTATGCTCTCCAAATATACTAATAATTTTTTCGGAAATGAATTTTATCCCCGCCCCTATATATACCAGTCCAGGGTATATATTTGCACATTGGGGGGATGGGGGTAAATTTTATTTCTGATATAAATGAGAGGTGAGTTCAAACTTTCCTCCACCCCCCTGATGTGCAAATATATACCTTGAATTGATATATATATAGGGATGGGGGATAAAATTCAATTCTGACAAAAATGATTATTATATTTGAAAAAAAATAGGGGGCCCCACCTGCCTGGAGTATGAGGCGAGTGGCCCACTTCACAAGCTCAGACAGTTGCTCTAACAAAAATTAATTGAATATTGGTTGGCCAACAAGTTGCTTGGAATTGAAAGGCAAAAAAGCGTCCAAAACCCATTTGCCTAGAGTGTCAGGCGAATGACCCAATTCATAAGCTCAGAGAGTTGCGCTATTCCAAGGACTTGAGCTATAGATTAACCCATACCCGGATCTTGTATTAGGCCCTAGGCTAAACAATTCTAAGAAAACAATTCTTTCTTCATAATATGCAAAATATTCGTAGTTAGCACATTTGGACTAGCTTCACTGTATTTACCCTCGACTCCCCTAATATGCACTTTATCGCTCAAATAACATACACTTCTTATGTATTCTGCTAATGCGTCTCTTCTTTATTACCCGTAAATTGAATCAGCTGTGACGATACCAGAACCGGAAAAACAAGATTGGTGGGTATGCCTGCGAAATATAATTTAGGCTATATTCTAACAGTGGGGGGAGGGGTTGGTGTTGATGTATAGTGGAGCTGCAGTCAAAATGTGTTAACTACAATTATTCTCCATATTATGAAGTAAAAATTACTTTCTTAACTTGTTTCCTTCCCAGTAGCCCCTAAACTGAATCTTTGCCGGTTTCTCATCAGCAGAATGTTCATTATGCCACATAATACCAGTCTGAAAAAAAAAATGGTTACAATAAAAGCACCTTACTTTAAACAAGCAAAAATTAGATTCAATAGAATAAAAAAACTTCAGTATTAATATAAGCTGATTAAAGTTGCATATAGGAAAAAAAATCCAGTAATAAAAAATACACCATTACATTTGCAATTCAATCCTTGCCTTAGATCCACCTGTGCCTCCAGAGGCACCCAGGGCATCAAGGAGCCGCCAATCTTCCCACCGGTTTGCTGCTGCAAGTATGTCCTCCCACTGAGGTTGGATTGATGTGTGCAGGTTACGGAGATCTGTCTAGTACGTTTGACGCAGGGTGTTTCTGGGTCTGCCCCTGCGGCGTGGACCCGATGGCTGCCAATGGAGCGCTGCATTTGGTAGTCGGAGATTGTCCATACGTAGTACATGGCCAAGGTATCTCCATCGGCGGACTCTTATGATAAATATTATGATTATTATGGACTATTATGATTTGCAATTCAATGTTCTTTCCAAATACAATAATAACTATCATTGCAATTGTGTCCCAAACCCCGTCTCTACTAAGTGGTAAAAATGGGCTCCATTTTTGGGAAGGTAAACCGTACCACTAAAAAATTCCATTTTTATAACGGGCTTAAGAAGCCTAGAATTCCATCAGCATGTTTCAAACTGATTAGGAACAAACAGATTCTTGGCCAATTTTCAGGCCCCTAGCCCAAGAGTCATTTCCAGAGGGGGGAACTGGGGGCTTCCCTTACTATCAGGCAGCAATATTAAGGGGGGGGGGGGCTACGAAGCAGTGGTGACTGTGATAATTATTTTTGAAAGACCATTGATTGCCAGATTTCAGTAGAGTCCTAGAATTGGGGCTATTGAGAAGGAACCATGTGAAAAAAAAACAATTCTTAGCCTACTGAACAAAATGCATAAAAACTACAGTAAACTTGAAAAAAATGTAAAATTGAAAAAATTAAAATTGTACTAGTTTGTTTAATAAAAATTTGGGTAAACTATACTTTACACCCCCCCCCCCCTATTGTGCAAATGTATAGCACAAATTGTAGGTTTCCCCTGCGTTTTGCCCTTTGTCTCTCTTGTTTCAACGCTTGAAGAAATCAAGAAATGGAGGTACTTTCGCATTAAATGGGCCTTTCTAATAAGTCAAGTTTGGTTAATGCTAATGAAATAAAATAGGATGACTATATAATAGTTTAGAAACAAATTTGGGCTATACATTTGCAAATTAGTAGGAGTGGGGGGCAAAGCATTGCATATATTAAATACCTAACCTAGGTACCTTTTGCCCCATCTAAGTTCCAAAAAACCACAGTTTAATATCGTATACGCAATTAAAACCACGCTAGACAAAATATTTCTCTCAGCTGTGTGTTGAATCATCTTGTAAAAACGGGTTTTTCAAAGCGTCTCTGTCGTTTGACTGTAGCATCTCTTGTTGACTTCTTTAGAGGGACCCATATAATGCGAAAGTACCGAAATGGAAAACATCTGGGAAGTATATAACTCGGCTATACATTTACGCATTAGGGAGGTGCGAGTAAAATACAGTTGAAGCGCATTCAAAATATGTTAACTACAGTTACTCTGCATATTATGAAGTAAGAATTGTTTTCCTAACATTTTCCCTTCTTAAATGCAATGATTCTATGCTTCTGTCAATTCTCGAATTTATCAAAGCCAGAAGTCATATAATTCTCGAAGCCAGGTTTTTTTTCAGGCTTTACCCCTTTCACGAAGTCTTTGTTAAAGTTGTAGCAGTTGAAAAATACTAAAGTAAACATCCTTTTGTTTTAGCGGCTTTTTTGACCCATGAAACCACTCTGCCCCTGTGATTTCGATTGACTTGTTCAATCAAAACATTGTTTAAAAATTAATTGGGCTAGGCAGAGCCGTTCCTAGGATTAGTGGCGTTCGGGGCAAAGTTAATTACATCATCCCTCCCGAATCAAATATAAGCAAAAAAGCCATAAAAAATATAAATTGGATCAAAGTGGATGATTCCCCAGCCACCCCAACCCCCAAGCCAAGGCACCTAGGGTAACTGCCCCGGCGCTTGTGGCAACTACCTCGGCTGCCCCCTCTGGGAACGGCTCTTGGGCTAGGGACCTGAAAATAGGCCAAGAAACTTTTTGTCCCTAATCAGTTTGAAACTTACTCCCTTAAAATGGAGACCATTCCCCCCCCCCCGATATACTGAAGAACTTTAGCGTAAAGAATGAGTTATGAGAAGGGGGCAACCCCTCTCATATTTGTCATAATTTTGTTTCTTTTCAAGTTTTTATGTTGCTCCTTACTTTCCGTTGAAAAAAAGTTATTTTTTTTTAAATTTCTGATCGTTTTTTTAAATAATATCAGGAAAGCAAGCTCCCCCTCCATGGAAAATAGTTGGTACTGGTGCATTATATGGTCACTTCTATATCATAGGCAGCGCCATAGCGCCGCCTAAGTAAAGAACGATGTCGGCCAATGTATTTTTTTTCCTCCATACCCGGGCACTTCGTATCGAAGGAGTTGTCGTAGAAACTTCGAAAAGGGCTCATTCGATTGGGAATTGGAGTGGCTAGTGCCCTTTTTAATAGTTGAAAGTGATTCGAGTCCCACTAGCCACCCTCCCCCCCCCCCCCCCGCCCAAACACATCATTCCCCCAAACACATCCAATCAAAATTTTGAGATAGCCATTTTGTTCAGCGTAGTTGATTTCCACATAGAAAATACGTTTTTGAGATGGGACACTCCCACAACCCTCGGGGCAAGGGTTTTAAGTTATGCCCTGAGGGCATATAAGAACGATGTTGGCACAATATTTCATTTATTATTTTTTTTTTCCTTCAGAGCAGGGCACTTCGTGTCGAAGAAGGTGTCGTAGAAGCTTCGAAAAGGGCTCATTCAATCGGAAATTGGAGTGGCTTCTGTCCTTTTATTTAATGGTCGAAAGTGATTGTAAGGCAACTAACACCCCTTCCACGCCCCTATTTCCCAAAACACATCCAATTAAAATTTTGATGTAGGCATTTTCTTCAGCGTAGTTGATTTCCAGATAGAAATTATGTTTTTGAGGAGGACAGTCTCCCACAGCCTTCAGGGCAAGGGTTGTAAGTTATGCCCTGGGGCCATATAATGTTTTTATCGAAGGCGTTGTCGTAGAAACTTAAAAAAAAGGCTCATTCGATTGGAAATTCAAAGAGCTAGTGTCCTTTTTAATAGTCGAAAGTGATTGGATGGCAACTAGCCCCCCCCTTCCATGCCCATCATCACCCAAAACAAATCCAATCAAAACTTTGAGATAGCCCTTTTGTTCAGCGTAGTTGATTTCCAGATAGAAAATATCTTTTTGACGAGGAGACTCCCCTGCACCCCTCGGGGCAAGGGTTTTAAGTTATGCTTTGAGGGCATATAAGAACGATGTTGGCACAATGTATTTTTTTTCCCTTTAGTGCAGGGCACTTCGTATCGAAGAAGTTGTCGTAGAAACTTCAAAAAGGGCTCATTCGGTTGGAAATTGGAGTGGTTTGTGCCCTTTTTAATAATCAAAAAAGATTGGAGTGCAACTAACTCCTCCTCTACGCCCACCGTTTCCCGAAACACATCCAATCAAAATTTTGAGAGTCATTTTGTTCAGCGTAGTTGATTACCAGATAGAAATTATGTTTTTGAGGAGGACACTCCCCCACAGTCTTCAGGGCAAGGGTTTTAAGTTATGCCCTGGGGTTATCTAAGGTTTTTATAGAAGGCGTTGTCGTAGAAACTTCAAAAAAGGCTCATTCGATTGGGAATTCAAAGGGCTAGTGCCCTTTTCAACAGTCGAAAGTGATTCGAGGGCAACTAGCCCCCCCCCCCCTCCCCCACGCCCATCATTCCCCCAAACACATCCAATCAAAATTTTGAGATAGCCATTTTGTTCAGCGTAGTTGATTTCCAGACAGGCAGTATGTTTTTGACGAGGACAATCTCCTACACCCCTCGGGGCAATGGTTTTCAGTTATGCCTTGAGGGCATTTAAGAACTATGTTGGCACAATGTATTGCTTATTAATTTTTTTTCCTTTAGAGCAGGGCACTTCGTATCCAAGAAGTTGACGTAGAAACTTCGAAAAAGGCTTATTCAATTGGATATTGGAGTGGCTTGTGCCCTTTTTAACAGTCGAAAGTGATTGGAAGGCAACTAACACCCCTTCTGCATCCACCATTTCCCGAAACACATCCAATAAAAATCTTTAGATAGCCATTTGGCTATCTAGTTGATTTCCAGATATAAATTATGTTTTTGAGGAGGACACTCCCCCAGAGCCCTCAGGGCAAGGGTTGTAAGTTATGCACTGGGGGCATGTAAGGTTTTTATAGAAGACAATGTCGTAGAAACTTCAAAAAATGCTCATTCGATTGAAAGTTCAAAGGGCTAGTGTCCTTTTTAATAGTCAAAAGTGACTGAAGGGCTTCTAACCCCCTTCTCACGCCCACCTTTTCCCCAAACATATCCAATCAAAATTTTGAGATAGCCATTTTATTCAATGTAGTTTTAAGTTCTGTAAATTAGGTCTTTGAGGGTGACAACCCCCCTCACAGACCTTAGGACAAGGGTTGTGATTCTTGCCCTGGGGGCATATAAGGTTTTTATAGAACGCATTGCTGTAGAAACTTCAAAAACGGGTCATTCGATTGGAAATTGAAAGGGCTAGTGCCTTTTTTAATAGTCGAAAGTAACTGGAAGTTAACTAACACCACTTCCACGCCCAACATTTCCCCAAACACATCCAATCAAAATTTTGAGATAGCCATTTTATTCCACGCAGTTTAAAGTTAAGGAAATTATACCTTTGAGCCGGACACTCCCCCCACAGTCTTCAGGGGAAGGGTTATAAGCTATGTCCAGGGGGCATATAAGTTTTTATTAAAATCTCTGTCGTAGAAACTTGAAAGAGGGCTCATTTGATTGGAAATTCAAAGGTCTAGTGCCCTTTTTAATAGTCGAAAGTGATTTGAGGGCAACTAACCCCCTTCTCTCGCTCACCTTTTCCCCAAAAACATCCAATCAAAATCTTTAGATAGCCATTTTGTTCAGCGTTGTTGATTTCCAGATAGAAATTACGTTTTGAGGAGGGCACTCCCCCACAGCCCTCAAGGCAAGGGTTGTAAGTCATACCCTGGGGACAAAAAAGGTTTTTGTAGAACGTGTTGTCTTAGAAACTTCAAAAAGGGCTCATTCGATTGGAAATTGAAATGGCTAGTGCCCTTTTTAATAGTCGAAAGTGATTGGAAGGCATCTAACACCATTTCCACGTCAAACCATTTCCCCAAACATATCCATTCAAAATTTTGAGATAGCCATTTTGTTCCACGCAGTTTAAAGTTCAGGAAATTATACCTTTGAGCAGGACACTCCCCCCACAGTCTCCAGGGCAATGGTTATTAGTTATGCCCTGGGGGGCATATAAGATTTCTATAGAAATCATTATCGTAGCAACTTGAAAAAGGGCTCATTTGATTGGAAATTCAAAGGGCCAGTGCCGTTTTTAATAGTCGAAAGTGATTAGAGGGCGACTAACCCCCCTCTCACGCCCACCATTTCCCCAAACACATCCAAGCAAAATTTTTATATAGCCATTTTGTTCAACGTAGTTGAAAGTTTTGGAAATTAGGTCTTTGGGGATGACAGCCCATCCCTCCCAACCCTCAGGACAAGGGGTGTAAGTTATGCCCTGGGAGCATGTAAGGTTTTTATAGAAAGTGATGTTGTAAAAAACATCAAAAAGGGCTCGTTCAATTGAAAATTGAAAGGGCTTGTGCCCTTTTAATAGTCGAAAGTGATTGAAGGGCAACTAATCCCCCTCTCCCGCCCACCATTTCCCCAAAGACATCCAATCAACATTTTGATATATCCATTTTGTTCAACGTAGTTGAAACTTCTGGAAATTAGGTCTTTTAGGATGATAACCCGCTCAGAGCCCTCAATTCAAGGGTTGTAATTTATGCCCTGGGGGCATATAAGGCTTATTTAGAAAGTTGTTGTAAAAATTTCAAAACGGGCTCATTTGTTTGGAAATTGAAATGGCCGTTTTTAATTGTCAAAAGTGAGTGGAGAGTAATTGACCCCCCTTTCACACCCACCATTTCCCCAAACACATTCAATCAAAGTTTAGAAATAGCCATTTTGTTCAACGTAGTTAAAAGTTCTGGAAATTATGTATTTAAGGATAACAAAGCCCCCAGAGTCCCCAGGGCAAAGGTTGTAAGTTAAGATTAAATCAAAATGCACTGTGTTAATGCTAATTCTCAATAAGGCATCTCAGCAGTATCCCAAGAACGACTGAGGGTATTATATTCAAACTTTCGGGGCTACTTCTGCTCTTAAAATAAATAAAAAAAAAAAATAGCGTAAGTGTATGCAAGCTATCAAAGAAAGTAAAAAGATTTTTTTGCGAATGGTATCAAGTTTACTATTTCAGGTCAACTAGAGGAGGTATGAAACTAAATTAAACACTACTATTTGTGTCCAGATTTTTAAAAGGGTGCATGTTGTTAAAAATTGCTGAAAAATTTTCTCCAGCATACAAATAGCAGGCCAATTTATAAAGTATTAAAAAAAAGAAAAGATTTGAACTATTATTTTATTTTTCCCTCATGTCAATATAAAACAAACAGAAATTAATTAAAAAAATTTTCCACAAAATAAGTTTTTCAAAGAAAAGTAATGAACTCCATTAAACCAAAAATGAGCAAAAATAAAATCAAATAATCTACCAAGCGTGAGTAGAGATGACCCTATAACTCGTGTCACGCACCCCTGCTGCCACCTAAAACTTTTTATACATAATTTATGTCTGTTTGTTGTCAGTGAGAATGAAAAAACAGGAATTTTGTCACATTTATGGATGTTTTTATGGTTTTTGTCAGTGAGAATTTGAAAAAACAGGAACTTTGTCACATTTTTGTATGTTTTTATGGTTTTTGTCAGTGAGAATGAAAAAACAGGAACTTTCTCACATTTATGTCTGTTTGTTGTCAGTGAGAATGAAAAAACAGGAACTTTGTCTCTTTCACGGATTATGGAGTCATTACCCAAACCGTTTCCGGGCACAGTTAATGACATTTCCTTTTCGTTGTTGTTGGAGGGAAAGTTAATGACAATTATTTCCCAGTGCTGCTCGAGGCTAATGTTACGATTTTGGAACTAGTTTTTGTTGTTGTTGTTTGAACTAAATGTCATGGGTGCCAAGTAAGCCGCTATATCGCATGTGTCTTTCTTAGCCAATCAGAGGTCTTTGTTTACATAACAATTTGCCCTAGAGATCTCGTATATAACGGGCATGCAATGTGATTCAATTATCAGAAAGTATTGTGACACAATGGATAGAACAATTGACATAATTGATGAGCTTGAGGCCTTGGCAGCCACAATTTACCATGTAAGTGCATTTTTATTTTCAAGCGAATTTTCCTTGGACACCCTCAAGTATATTCAGCTAAAACGTAAATATATTCCTTTACCCTCAAACCCTCCCCCCAAACCTAACCACCATACAATCTTTATACTCAATGCAAAACGTGAATATATTCCTTTACCCTCAAACCCCCCCCCCAAACCTAACCACCATACAATCTTTATACTCAATGCAAAACGTAAATATATTCCTTTACCCTCAACCCCCCCCCCCACACACACACAGACCTAACCACCATACAATCTTTATACTCAATGCAAAACGTAAATATATTCCTTTACCCTCAAAACCAACCCCCCCCCCCCACTGTTTTTACAAGTATCCCAAATTCTTGCAAATAGAAATACCTTTTCAATAAATTTATTCTTTCTGTAAGCCTATCAAAAAGTGACACTCAACTTCGGTCTATTAATATACCGTTTCCATTTCAGCCGCCGCTAACTTGACAAAACATTTCCGCATGCTTTTAATTAGCTGACATCCCACAATTGCACTTCCTGCGTGTTAATCCTTTACTTTAGCGACTTAAACAAAAGCTTTCAATGACAAAAGGATACTTTTGACCAAATTAAAACGATTTTAAGCAAAGAGATTGCTGTATATTAAGCTTGTAGATTCGTTACCTTGTATTTGTCGGAGAACCGGTGAAAGAGATTATTTTCAAATTAAGTCTAACAATATATTTAGGACATTATGTAAAAGGGGGGGAGAGGGGCAATACATCGCTTCTAACAGCTTCGTTGTAAGTAAATTATGTAAAAGGGGGAGGGGAGTAAGAGAACCGACGGTTTCTAAGAAAGAAAATAGCTTATATTATGTGTAAATTTACATCCAAAATTGTAATTTAGGCCTATAAGCTGTGTTTAAACGATCTAATTTAAAGCCTCCCTCTGATTCATGGGCTTATAACATTTCGAAATTTTAACTTTTTAGTTTACTGAAATGTGATAAATGCTTTTCTAGACAAAATTATGGTTAATAATTTTCATTCTTTAAAAAAAAGGGAGAAATTATTTTGATACTAATTTTTTTCTCTTCTTTAAGGCAAATCATGAAGAATGTGCTGTACCTACCTCGAATAGAGCTACAGTTGGCGCAAATAGCAGAAAATACTCGTCGCCACCACCCACCCAGAAAGCAAAAACTAATAATATACCGCATATGAAGGCTCGTGTCGTGCAATATGATCGATGGGCAAAACTCCCCAGCCCCAAACTGCCTACCCAAGTGCAGCCGTTTGTACCAGCCCCTCTCCCGGCTGCACAGGTCACAACTCCTGTACAAGAAATTAATGACATCGCTTGCACATCCGCTCTCCTTGGTCCTCTAATAGCTGCCCCATCGACGCTAGGTCAGGAGGTTACCCTCCTGCATGCACTACCTGGTCCTTCGGGCACCCAAGCCCAGACGGATTATGTAAATGTAAGCATTTTTTTCCTACCTCTCTATCTCTTCCAATGTTTTTTCTTTTTCCCTATTTTTCAATGTCAACTTGTCTCAGCTAGATATTAACCCCTCACCCCACTAGTACATATCTAAATGTAATTTTTTTACAAAGACACAACTCTTTTTTCTAATATTTGCTATCGCTTCGATATCTCATAAGCGAATATTTTTAGGTCATTTCTATTAATAATCACCAAATTTGAAACTCGAAATGCTATTTTTTCTAATCTTTGCTATTTTCTCTGTTTCTATCATATATTTTGTTAGGCACCTGGGAAACTGAATGCTTCTTTTAACATAGTTTTGAGAGAGAGATTATTCCATCTGACACATATTGGCGTGCTAATTTACATTGAATACTTCTATCGTGCCAAAGATTTTAGCGAGGGGAAAGCGACTTAATGGTTCAATCCTGGAACACTCGCGCAAGAATTAGAAATATGGAATTAGAAATATTTCAACTTTTGAAGAGCATTATGAGAAGGGGGACTGGGACGAGCTCTGAGGGGCGCTGCATGAAGCGCCATGGGCCAGCGACGCACTACAGGGGAGCGCCGTGGGCCAGGAAAGCACCGCAGGGATGCGCCACAGGGATGCGCCACAGGCCATGGAAAGTGCCGCAGGATGCGCCGTGGGTCAGGAAAACACCGCTTGAATGAGCCGACGGAATGTGCTGCAAAAAAAAAGAACCCTTTGAAAATAAACGAGCAAATTGCCACCTTCTATGTCATATCTTAAATTGTCTTAAGTAGAATTAAACAAATGCTTTTACGCAATAATAATCAGAATTTTAACAGTAGGGATAACACATTGAAAATAAGCTATTTTTCATTTATAGGTCGGTGCATTGGTCCCCTATTCACCCTCCAGTGTAGAAGGGGCGGAAGGGGCAGTGGGGGTTCAGGACAACGAAACACGGGACAACTCTTTTGAAGTACCTTTTAATATTGACAAATTTTTAGATGATTTGTTTAATGTAGAACCTAGTACAGCTGAGCTTGGTGACTTGAGCCCGAACACTTTACAAATTTTAGAGGATTTCACAGGGAACCCTCCTCCCACTGATTACCTACTTCAAACAACTGAAGTGGAGCATACCCCAAATATTGTTGAACAACTTGGGGGAGGGGGTACATCTTTCCCCGATTTTCAATTGTCGAATACAATATTAAATAATATAGTTGTTTTCACTGCAACGTTTGGGGATCCCTTTACTACACTTATGGGGGGAAATTTTGTGTTTGATCCCGTAGAGAATGTGCATGCTTAGGGAGAAAAACTTCGGGCCCTCCGGGAGAACCAACGTCCGTTGTGGGGGGGGGTAGGGATTCAATTAAGGTTTCTATTGTTTTATAGGTTTTTTATTTGAATGAGGGGAAAAGCGAAGTTTACTATCATTATATACATTCCGAGATGCGCGTAATTTATCCAAATTTAGAAAATTTTGAGGGTGTTTTAGCGAGTGGGTAGGGCAAATTATTGCGCATCTCGAGAACTATAATGAAAATGGGAGTGGGTCTGTAGTTTTATTTATTGAAAATTTAAGTATAAATATTTTTAAATTAAGTACAGATTTTATTTTCAGAGTGGGTGGTGGTGAGAGGAAGACAGTTTTAAATTATAATCCAGATCTAGTGGGTTGTAAAGGTGTCCAGTAGATCTGCTTTGAAACAGATCAAAAGTTTTTCAAGTATGCTTTCGTCATATCAGCATACGAGCCTCCAGCACGTGACGCTACCAAGAAGAATTAAGATCACTGGGCTGTACATGGGAAGGACGGGTCCGATATCCCAGTTGTAGATTTTTCATGCTTAGAAGGAAAATACCCAGTAACGCTAAGATCTATTGATGTGTTTGAAAGGGCCAATGCCCATTTAAATATTGGCGTTACTGTGGTACAATATGACACAGAATTTGAAGATGGAACTCGCTCTAAAAAGAAGGGGGTGGTCTTCCCAGTAAGGGTCCCGTCAGTTGATTTGGTTAAACACTGGGTTTGGTTGCTTTACACGCCGCCTAGTGAACCAAATGCAACTGTTCATTTTAACCCTATCACTGACATTAGTAGAGTTCTGGGGGAGGGTAAAAAGGGGCGGGGGACACGTTTCTACTGCCCAACATGCCTCTCTAGATTTTGGACTGAATTAAAGCTGCGAAATCATATGAGACACTGTAGACGGCATGGATATCAGACAGTGGAAACGGTATCAGAGGAGAGGGCCATTTTACGTTTTAAAAATTTTCAAAAGACCCTTCTCCACTACAACAAAATATCATTGGACTGCGAAGATAAGCTGGTGGGGGTGACCGACCCACATTATCCCAACCATATCAAAGAACAACTGGCCATTGCAGTTTCCTATACTCCTGGGCAAAGAGATAGTTCTAACACTATGTGGTTGTTAGAAATAGTTGAAACATTGGACGAGGGAGACGAGTTCATGGTCAAGGCATTGACTAAACTGATTGGCACGGCTAATGGTGCTATTTCTCGTTTGAGAAATACCCATTATCCAATGGTGCTGTCTGCAGAGGATCGTCTCGCGATTAAAAATCAAAAAATATGTTGGGTTTGTAAGGGGGAGTTTGTCGTGGAGGATACGGGGACTAAAGGTCAAAGAGGGGGAGGGGGAAAGTCAGAGACCATGATCACTTGTGGCAGAAAATATCATCTGGGGGTAGTAATTTTAGGGGGGTAGCGCATCAATCGTGTAATTTAAATGTTAGCCAACAGTTTTTTATCCCAGTTTTTATTCACAACTCTAACTATGACTTAAAATTTATTTTTCCGGCACTGGCACGTATGCACAGGGAGGGAGGGGGAGTAGACAGTCCATGGGTAAATAATTCATTTATCTATAACATTATCCCCAAATCGGCCGAGAAGTTATTTCTTCTCGAACTGAAATGGCAGGTAGTGGATAATGGGCATACGTGTTGGAATAAAATCGGGTTTTTAGATTCTTTTAGTTTTTTTCCCAAGTCCTTAAGTCAACTAATTCAAGTGCAAAAAAGCGACAATTTTGATAGCTTTCCCTTGCTTAAACAGCTCTTTCCAGACAGTGAAATGTATGACTTACTAACCAGCAAGGGTATCTATGCATATGATTGTTACTTTTCTTCCACTCCCTTAAGCGAAGTGAACCTACCTTCAATTAAAGCATTTTACAATTCACTGACCAACAATGAATGCATAGCCGAGGATTATTAGTTTGCCAAGAAGTTGTGGTACAAGGTGAATTGTAAAAATGGGTGGGATTATTGTAGACTCTACTTGGCCAGTCATGTTCTAAATCTGTTGGATATAGTCTGCAAGAATACAGACCAGATCTATTCAGAGTTCGGGTTAGATATAGGCTATTATTTTTCAAAAACCCATTTAGTGATGGATTTGATTTTCAAAATTAGCAGGGAGGAAAGAGGCCTAATCACTGACGTAGATCAACACCTTTTTGTAGAGCGTTCAATGAGGGGAGGGTATTTTTTTCACTGGGACCATGTCCTATCAACCGATCTGAGCGGACAAAGCACTGGTGTAAAGTCAAATGCAGTGTTCTTGGACATGAACTTGTTATACCCCTCGGCAATGTCCCACTACTCTCTGCCATGTGGGAACTATCAATGGCTTGAGAATCCTTGTGAGTTCCCCAAAATTAAAAGAATCGAGGATAACGGGCCACAAGGAGGTGTCTTTGAAATTGAGGGTCACATTCCGCTGGCCCTTCACGCCTCAGTCAAAGATTTTGTTTTTCCCTGCATCAATCGACCAGTGACCAGGGACTCGCTGAGCCCCTACAATCGATCATTGGTTGAGAATATAAGGATGTATTGGACCCCCTCTAAACAAATGCTGATTGCTGAATTGGACCCTAAAGAAAACATCGTTGTTCACCATGTGCTTTTGCACTGGATGGTGAACAATGGTTTCAAGATCACCAAAATACACAGGGTCCTGCAGTTCAATCAGAAACCTTATTTGAAAACGTTTATCGATACTTTTGTCGATAAACGTTCTAGGGCAAATTTAAAGGTGGAGAAGGAATTGTACAAGCTCATTCTAAATTCAGCATTTGGCAAAATGGGTGAAAGCCTAAGCAACAGATCTCGCTGCGCCGTCGAGACTGATCATCTAGAGTGCGTATAAATTATTGCCGATCCAAATTTTAAATCGTTCACGAGCAGAGAGGCCGGCATGGTTCTTATACACAGGAAAAATCAAAACGTAGTACTGAACAAGAATATAGCAGGCGGTAGTTCAGTACTAGAAATTTCAAAAAAGCTCATGTTGTCGTTCTTTTACAATGTGTGCAAGGTGCAATGGCCACGGGAGGGGGAGGTTCAAGTTTACCATGGGGATACAGATTCTCTGCTGTTAAAGGTAAATGGGACTGAAGATTTATTGGGTGATTTGCAAAATGGGGTGCACATCAGCTCACAGATGGATTTCACCAACTGGAATCCATCCCTCTACCCCGAGTTGGTGAAACGTCAAGCCCCCAACCAACTATTAAAATTAAAATCAGATACGGGGAGGGATTTGATATCCAGGGGGGTGTTCCCGGGTCCCAAAGTTTATTGCGTTGAAACACATAGTGGGGATGAAAAGAAGACATGTAAAGAGGTGCCTACGCACTTTGTAAAGAGTAATTTCAACATGAGCGTGTACAGAGACTGTGTAGAAAGTAGCCTAGTGCCAAGAGCACAAGTGCTTGCAATTCGCTCTCTACAGTATAGAAATTATACTGTGTGAGTTGACAAAAAATGCAATGTCATGTATATCTGACAAGGTCTATGTGCTCGAGAATGGTGTGAGTGTCCTGCCTCATGGCCACTATCGTATTTCAGACCGAGTTGAATGCGTAGACTATCGTAATCAACTTGGTCTGGATAAACTAACCTAATCTGACTAACCACCATCACTCAACCTTTCATAAATTAACTAACCACCCAACCCGTTTATAAATTAACTAACCCAATCTAACCTTAACCTAACCTTAACCTAACCTGCATGAGCAGTGACGACAACTATTGTTTTTCCATCGCGGCTCCCGGGGGGGGGCCCTTCCCACGGCCGGCTCCCGGGGCACCATTCACTGTAATGTTAAACTGTGCTAGTTCCAAGTGTATTTTGTTGTACAAAAAGTGTTGATGGACAAAAGTGCTGTACAAAAAGTGTTTTTTTTGTACATAAAAGTGTTGTTGTACAGAAAAGTGTTGTATAGAAAATTGTTGTACAGAAGAGTGTTGTACAAAAATTGCTTTAGATGGACAAAAGTCTTTAAAGACAATAAGTGTCATCATTGTTCATGTTGAACAAATAGAGTTTTTATGTTGACCAAGTGTTCATGTTGAACAAGTGTTCATATTGCTGTAATAAATGTTGCAATGAAATTCTGTTTTTTTTGTTCTTGAATAGATAGGTCTATGGGAAAATTACTGCTTATTCATTGGACACGCATGATTTACAGTTTGTCATAGTCCCACTGTTGTCAACAGTATGTATCAATTTAAAAAGCCATTCAGATCGTCTTTGTGTGGACCCTCAATGTCGGAGAAAACAACACTCTTAGCTAGAATAATTCAAAATTGAGATAAAAATGTTTTTGGAAAAAACAAAAAAAATCTACTATTGCTATAGTATTTGGCAAGAGTCCTATGATGAAATAAAAGCTATTGCCTCAACCATACCAATACAATTCATACGAGGACTTGATGTTTTCAATAGTATTGAACCAAACTCGTGGTTGATCATTGATAATTTGGCTGAATCCATTGAACAGTTCTCACAGGATATGCTGCAACTGTTCACTGTCCTATCTCATCATGAACACATTTCCTTAGCCCTAGTTCTACACAACCTGTATCATCAGAGCAAATGTATGCGAACCCTTGCTTTGAATTGCGCTATCTATATTATCTATTAAGTCGTGTGTGTTTAAATCAAACTCATAACAAAAAAAAAACAGATATAACCCGGCCCGCCCAAAATTATGTTTTAAGCGTAAACACAGGCGACTAGCAAGCCCTACGGTTAAATTTTTCTGGATCTTAATCAGAGCACGCCCGAGGATCTTCGTGTAGTCACCGACATTTTCGACAATGAAATTACAGTATATCTTCCGGTGAACAGTAGAAAAGGCTATTAGTTGCCATTATGACACTGAAGAAACTACATGAACAACGGCATTTATTTTCCGTTCTAGGCACTTCAAAACCATCGCTTAGGAAGGCTATACTCAAACATGGTGTTGACAATGATTTCATTAATCTAATATCTGAACTTTGTTTAAATTTAACTGAGGGAAATTTTTACCTGCCAGAAGGTTTTAGACAACAGAAAAAGCAACATCGTTCAACTGTACGTGCATTGGATTTTAAAAACAAGGGACAAAAATTTAAAATGACACGGCTCCTTCAGACAGGCGGTGGCTTTTTCACTCTTTTACTGCAGACAATTGCAGGACTTGTAAACAGTTTTCTCTAGAGAATGTCAAAGCCCTATAAATTGACACCATTTGAACTTGTCCTCTCACCCGTCGAACATTTTGAAGATAATCTAAAAAAATTCATTAATGATGAGAATATTGCCGATGTTAAAAATACTGCGTTTGCTTCAAGATGCTTTGCGTCGCGTGGACAAGCATAAACTTTACCGTGAGAGACCCACCGTCACAGATCCCTTTCAACATGAAACCTCTTTTCATGATTCTGTACAATCAAAGGAGAAGGAATTGAATTCGATTGTATCAAAAATTGGAAACCTAGTGCCAGTGTCCTATCGAGAACAGAGTAAAAGAGTATTATCTTATCTCGTGTTGGAAACTGGTGATCAAGTTCAAGTCGACAGCACCGGGAAACGAATTTTAATTCAGGGAAAAAGTTATAATCTAGTTGATTTAATTTGTGATATGGTGACAAATCGTAAAGGACTCTTATCCTTTGACGATAGTCTACACACCTTTCTAAGTGTATCAAACTTTCCCAATAGTCTTATTGGCAATAAGCAAGTTCTAAAGAAGCTAAGAGAACATAGTCATCCAACAACGACAACATCATTTAAAAAAGAAGAAGATTCAATATTTGAAAATACTAACAACATTGACTTTATAACACCTGTTGTTGCTGGTCAAAAGTGAAGACAAATTGATTTGTCCTCCAATGTGCAGAAACGGAGTGGACATTACACTGCGTGTTTGCGTTCAAAATGGTTGAAGCTCTGAAAAGTGTCTATAAAAGTATCGGTGAAGCGGTAAGTTTAAGTTCTCCCAAAAAGCTTTATAAAGTTGTCTCCGGCACCACATTGAAAAAAGCAAAAGAGTATCTAGAAAATGAGCCGAGTTACACACTACATCGAAATCACAGGCTTCGCAGTAAACAATATCGACAAACTAAAGCCTTTTTCCCTCTGCCTATAATACAAATGGATCTTTTAACTTTAGACGCAGTTCAACGGCGTCACAATGCACCCTACAAATAAATTTTAGGGGCAATCAGTATCTGTAGTCGCTATGCCTATGCCATTCCATTACGATCAAAGGGAGGTGTTGAAGTTGCTCGGGCCATTGAAAGTATTCTTGAACAGGATTCGTATAGAACAATTCAATCGGATCGTGGTAGTGAATTTGTTAGTACCCATGTGCAAAAGGTTGTTTTGAAATTTAATACAACACAATATCATAGTCACAGCCTGATAAAGGCTGCATTGGCTGAACGATTAATAATAGCGATTCGTCTATTAATTTCAAGATATTGCACATTGAAAAATACACCTCCTTCTACTCATGATTTAGATAAAATCATGCAGATATACAACCATTGACTACATCGATCTCTATCCAACTATCGCCCTCGGGATGTTCATTACAGTGAAAATACGTTTGATGTATTTCTAAAGCAATACTCCAATGACAATGAGAAGAAAAAGAAGAAGAACTTCAATGTTGGTGATACTGTTCGAATTAATAGAGGCACCAATATTTTTGAAAAGGGGACTTATTTATGGAGCACCGAACTTTTTAAAGTGTCCAAAATCCTGGACACCGAGCCCACAACCTATCGACTACGAGACACCAATGATGATGAGATTCTCCGCGGTTTCTATGAATATGAAATGAAAAAAATTAGAAACACTAGTGAAATGTCTCTACTTGAAAAGATATTAAAGAGTCGTACCCGTAGGGTCAAGAAACAGTTGTTTGTTCACTCGCTAGGATAAAATTATGATTTTGATTCTTGGATCGGTGCTTAATATATTAACAATTCCCTATGATTTCTATGTGACCTTCATGTCCGATATTTCCAATCCCTCCTACAAGGATCTGAATAAAACAAGCGATTTCTGGACGAAAGTCTTAACCAACATCAAATTTAACGTGAGGTATGAAGTGGCCTTTGTCGACTGTATTTTCAAAAATACTTATGACGTTCTGAGAAACGAATGTAAATATGAAATAAAAATTATACCTTATGATTGTTCTCCACCGTCAGGTGACCAAGAACACATTCAAAAAATCAATTGGTTGTATTATCCCTATATTGAATTACCCTACGAGGAACTCACCTGTATGAATGATTTATGTCGTTCTATTAATAAAAGAATTTTCGCTCGTAAAAAAGGAGCTTTTCATTTCAATTATTCAAAGGAGGAGGGCAAGATCTACATTAGTTCACCTATTGCCGGCGAAAAGGCTATTCTCAATGATAACCTAAAGGATGTTCTTGGCTTTAAGCTCAATATAATCAATGGTAAAAGTGCCAGAAACACTAATTTCATTTTTGCTGACTAACCGCCTGCCTTCTCCACATACACTTGTATATTTCTCTACGCCTCATTTGTGGAAACATCTCGGGTCGGTAATTCAAATGTTCCCCTCCTACGAGTTCTTGAACGAAAAACCAATCAAGAGCATATTCATCACTACAATATAAAGCATCTTCAGTATATTCCCGTAAACACTTCCTATTTGGAACTCTGTCAGTTAACACTAAGAACTGAATTAAGTGATCCCATAGCAATTTCAAAAGGTTTGGCTGTGATTACATGTCATTTTCGACCCATCGTTCAACAGCAAGATGTCTAATGGAAAACTGGTATTCACCTGTCCTGACATTGACTTCTATGTTAAGACTCTTGTCCCAAAACAACAGAGCAATGGAATGGGCTACTACAAGGGTCGCTCGTCAATGTCTGGCTATGGTCTTGGCAGTTGGTTTGCTAAGCTGTTTCACTCTCCACTACCACTGTCTAGAAAATATCTTGTACCGGCTGCGAATGATTTTGCATCGTCTACACTATAAGATTGGGGCTCTGGCAAAGATTTAAAAAAAAGTGCTACGTAAAATCTTAGGTCTAGTGCTCGTACCCTTGGCGAGAAATTAAAATAAAATGGTAAAGTTTTAAAAAGGTGAAGAAACAACGCATCACTCATTAGTCTCTACTCAGGACGGAAACGAAAGACATCATCCCTTTTGTCAAAGAAAAGAAGGAAAAAGTCGACACTTAGTGTAAACAGAAGCCCCAGGAAGAATATTGTTAGATCAAAACTAGATTTCTTCTCCTAAGATGTCCTACCTGCCACATAAGGATTCTCAACCTTCAATAACCGCCTCATTGAATCTATTCAATGCTGAAAATGTCGATGTGAGTGTCAAGAACGGATACTATGAACAATTTTATCCACTACAACCCCTCTCCGATAATACCAACTTTCAAATTTATTCCAATGAAGACTACTTTATGGACATATCTTCAACATTTATAGATTTACAAATGAAATTCTAGAAATCCGATAATGCAGTGCCAGTTCGAGCCCATGGGATATCCAATGAAAATTTTATACAACATAATTTATTTCGTCAAATTAGTGTCTAAATCAATGGCACACTGGTTAGCACAAGCAACAATCTCTCCAACTATACAAGCTATATACAACTCATTTTGATGACACCCTAGTCATACAAGGAATTGAGAGGCGCCTCCAATGGATATGAATATATTACTAATACTGATTGTACAGATGCACTTAAAAATGCTACAACTAGTTAATTACATCTAGTTGGAAAAATATATCATGAAATATTTAATATACCCCAATGGCTGCCGCCCAATGTTAAAGTGGATATAAAATTGACGCTTGCACCATCCAATTTCATATTGAGAAAGGAACTTGCTGCCAATCCCGATGTAAGTCTCTCCCTCACCTCAGCAATACTTCATGTACGCAAACAACAGGTTATGAGTTCTATTGCTTTGGCCGTGGAAAAGCTAAGAGCCAATGGAAATAATATTAAACTACTTGTTGCCCTTACAATCACCAATCAGCGTAATATTGCAACGGGCTCACGTACCCTCACCAATCCATCCCTTATCAATGGTGAAATCTCCTAAAAACTCGCACTGACGTTTGTGAAAAGTGCTAGCGCAATAGGATCGTGGACTGAATGCCCACATAAATTCGAGATGTTTGGACTTTCATCTCTTGTGTGCAAAGTAAACGGCATCCCACTCTACAATATATCTTTTGATAAATCCTATAGAACATTGTATGAGTTGACCATGCAAACCCTAGATCATGATTCGCAACTATTTGAAAATGGTATAACCGAAGATATGTTTGCTAAAACACATGGTATCATTGTATTGGAATTGTCTGGCACACAGGATATGAGTATAGTACGTACCAGGACTGTAAGTTTAGAGTGTACATTTGCCGACCCATTGGCTGAGAGTATTGCACTAATCTCACTAAACCAATATGAAACCTATTGGGAAATCACTCCCGAAGGCAGTGTTCTACTAGACTTGGCGCCATGAACACCAGTCAAATAATCAATGTATTTAATATGGACCCCTACATGTCCCAGTACAAATCCTATTGTCCACCCTCAGACTATCTTGGAAAAATTCAAAGCGCGAACAATATCTTGATTATTGTTAATAGCAGTCCATCGACTGTGCTGACGGGGCATTGGCTGTGCATCTCTCAAACAATGAAGAAAAGTGAGTTTTTTGATACTCTTGGCCTACTATATACATTCTAAACGCCTCACATCAGCGTGTATAGTGGGAAAAGTAGGAAAACTATTATTCAAAATCGAAAGAGGGTGCAGGATCTAACGACTAAGACATGTGGCTTTCATGCACTACTCTTTTTCATGTTCAGATGCCGTGGCTATACCTACAAGCAGTTTCTTCACATTTATGGTGACAATCCACGTCTGAACGACTTTCTAGTGGAAAATATACTTACAAGTGTATTTAATATTGCTTCTAGTGCCCTAAGAGTAAATTGCTTAAAAAATGTTTCTGAATTTATTTATTAATAAAAAGTATATATACACCAGTGTTTTTAAATCTTCACTTTTAGATTTCCTCATCGGTGTATAGACAACTGCCGTGAACCACTAATGTTGGTAAATCATTTAGATTCACTGTATATTGATCTTGATTGAGTGCAAAGTCAGGGTCACATTTTCTGCAGTACAATGTAGCTTCACTCTTGTCATATCTCTTT
The DNA here is from genome assembly GCF_049724085.1 of Artemia sp. Qi Xiang Cuo. Taxonomy (NCBI): domain Eukaryota; kingdom Metazoa; phylum Arthropoda; class Branchiopoda; order Anostraca; family Artemiidae; genus Artemia; species Artemia sp. Qi Xiang Cuo. Next base: position 724,182 of record NC_142801.1, read on the forward strand.
GTATAGTCAATGATACTATTTGCATTCATATTATGAAATTCACGAGTTTCAATCTGTCTATTTGAAGCAATATCACATACAGTGTTTTCAAGTGGTGAATCATATTCGGTAACTGCCAAATAAAAATCACTTGGTTTATAGTCATAGTAGGCAGTGTCGTCACGGTCGTGACGTAGAAACCAGATTGTCTTGGTACCCCAACAGTTGAATCACAAACCAGATTCCTCTTCCCAGAATAATTTAAATCCACGAAGATACCAATCTCGTAGAAATAAACTGAAATCACGTTTAGGATTCTTTCCAATCATAGCGGGGTAAGTATTCCCCCACTGATCGCATTTATCATTGTGACAATTGGAGCAGAGGTGCCCGCTAGGGTGAGAGTCACACACCTGCTCAAGACATTAATTACATCCTTTAATTTGTACTGCATAGCCGCTATGTAATTTGCAAGGATTACATAATTTACACTTTTCACTATAGTCATCAATAAATGTACATTTCTCACATTGAGTCCAACTGCCAAGAGTGTACATGCACAATGGGCATATATAGAACATTTTTTTCGTTTCCGATGTCAACTCTCTCACAGCTAAAACGAAACTGATCGTCTTCGCTCGATAAATTCAAAGTGGAGGAAGGGGAGAGGAGTAACTCTGTGACGTTACCTCTTTCGAAGGAGGAGCCATCTACATTGGCAATGAAAGTATATCCACAATGTGATTCCGCCTTGTTCCAATTAATATATCAATAAATTGACTATAAGCATTTGAATCACATTTTAAAAGTTTCATACAATAGTCCAATGGGGGGGGGGGGAATCAGTGGTACTGAGATTTTAAATTGTTGGCCGATTGAATAGCATGGGTTGGAGAGATAACTCGAGAAAATCATCATCCAAAATCAAATGTTTTTCCATAAACGCTAGATTTGATCTAATTCTCTCTTTCTCAAATTTATTCATTTTTCAATCCTTTCACTCTGACTGTTGACTCTAGGCTGACCAGAAAAGAAAGTTGGCTCGAACAACAACAGATCGATTGACCTTGACCCCCATTAGACTCAATAATCCATTAAAGTGAGAAAGTTTCTGTTTTTTCATTCTCACTGACAAAAAACAGACATAAATGTGACAAAATTCCTGTTTTTTCACTCCCAGTGACAAAATCCATAAAAACATCCATAAAAGTGAGAAAGGTACTGTTTTTCGAATTCTCACTGACAAAAACCATAAATAATTAATTAAAAACATCAAATAACTCGACCAACACACATAACCATCCAAGAAAACAGACATAAATGTGACAAAATTCCTGTTTTTCCATTCTCACTGACAACAAACAGACATAAATTATGTAAAAAAAGTTGTAGGTGGCAGCAGGGGTGCGTGACACGAGTTATAGGGTCATCTCTACTAGCGTGAAACTACCACAAATCAGCATCAATAAATAAATGAAACCAAAAACGAACAGAAATTAGAATAAATAACCGAGTAAACTCAAAACGAGCAGAAATTAACATGAGTAGGACTCAAAACCCCTATGCCTTTCCAAGGCCAGAACACAATTTGCACTTTACTAAAAAAAAGACAAATGGAATGTGCATTGTCAGTTTAATATACATATACTGGCATTTGTTAATCAAAATATTAATATTATTTGATTTATTAAAGTTATAAAATTAAAAAAAACATTTATGTTGTTTTCAGTAAAGTGCAAATTATGTTTTGCACTTTTTTTCTTTTTTTTTACAACTATTCAAAACTTTTTAATAGATGAGCTGAGAGTGCATTAAATTGAAGAAAAAGTAGCTAAAACTAACTATAATACAATTATATGTTTATAATGAAATCGTAGATCAGCTATCGTCTAGATCCAACGATGTAACACGATGAGGGTCAGTATGTCCTCAGCCCGACAGCAAGCCAAACATTATGCTCATTTTCAATATATTTATTTGAATAATATTCTTCCTAACCATCCATCCAAATTTTTATAGTATTTAATATGTCTTTGCTTTAGGATTCATCTATTTATTAAGCTATAGAAATTTATACTTGTTTCAAGGGTGAATATTTGTATAACTTTAGTTTTTCGTCATTTTATGTTTTCAGGATCTAGCTCGCTTTTGTAACTAGTCAGTCTGTGGCTTGAGAATAGCTTGTTCAGCATAGCTTGTTCTTACACTGACTAAGGAACTAGGTCGATTTTGCAACGAGTCAGTCCGGAGCATGTTTTTACATCGAGTCAAGAATAGGTCGTTTTTACAGTGACCGGCTTTTACCCCCCCCCCTCCAATGATTAATATCCCCCCTCGAAAATACCACCTGTGGAAAATAAGGCTTTCCAAATTCGAAAATTTTATTTGAGTTTTGTTTTTTTTGCCGTAGGGAGAAGGTATTTTGATACTTATGTATTATACACCACTCACTTAAGTTTACGCTATGTAAAATTCGAGAACAAACCGGTCTCTTTGTTAGTTTCTTTCAGCTTAGCGTGAGACAAGACAAGTGACATAATAGATGGGAAATATATAAATTGGGCTATTTATTTGCGCACAAGGGGGGGGGGGGGTAAAGTATTTGGAACGTTTCTTACTTAATAATATGCAGAATAAATGTACCTAACACATTTCGTATGCAGACCCGCGCTACTTTTACCCTCCCCCCCTAATGTGCAAATATATAGCCCAAATTCGTTTTTAAAGTAACGAAGAAACTAACGAAAAAGTTATTTATTCTCCAGTTTTACACGTGGTAACCTTGAGTGAGTGGCGTATAATGCACAGGTACCGGAATTTTTCATAGAGAGTCGGATTTCCCGGAATTATTTAAAAACGATCAAAAATTAAATTAAAAAAAAACAAGTTTTTTTTAACTGAAGTAAGGAGCTCATCAAAACTTAAAACGAACAGAAATTATTACGTACGTAAAAAGAGTTGCCCCTTTCATAAGACCTTGGTCTTTACGCTAAAGTTTTGACTTTTTGTCCTATTTCTTTAAGAACGATTCCTGAAACACACTGGCCATTTAATTAGATCAATAAGCTATGTTCTAAAATTCTATAAGAAAAATTTTAGCGAAATGAGTGAGGTCTTGAGGAAGAGGCAACCCCCTTTTATATACGTAATAATTTCTGTTCGTTTTAAGGTTTGAGGTTGCTCCTTACTTTCAGTTGAAAAAATTGTCTTTTAATATTTAATTTCTGATCGTTTTTAAATACGGCTCTCTCCATAAAAAAAACCTGTACTTGTTTATTATACGCCACTCAATCAAGTTTACTATGCGTAAAACTCGAGAACAAACCGGTTTCTTCGTTAGTTTCTACGTTACTTCAGAAACAAATTTGGGCTATATATTTGCATATTATGGGGAGTGGGGGTAAAGTATAGCGCGTCTGCATGCAAGGTGTGTTCTGTACAATTATTCTGCATATTATGAAGTAAGAATTGTTTTCTGACTTGAAACTGTCCAAATACTTTACCCCACCCCCTTGTGTGTGAATATAGCCTATAGCCCAAGTTATATATTTCCCATCTACTCTGTCACTTGTCTTTGTCTTGTCTCATGCTAAGCTGAAAAAAATTAACGAAGAAACCGGTTTATTCTCGAGTTTTAATTTGAGTGAGTGGCGTATAATACACAAGTACCAAAATTCCTTCCCCCTACGGAATATAAATAAAAAAAAACTCAAATAAAATTCTTAAATTTAGAAAGACTTTTTTTCCTAGAACCCGTTTTTACACCTGGCAGATCTAAGCTTGTTTTAGGGTGAAGTTTAGGCTTAGCTTGTTTTGGATTGAACACGACTTAACTTGCTTTTGTTTCAACTTAGTACGAGCCCTCGTTTTTACGGTTTCATCTAAATTTTTGTTTTTTGTTCCAATTAAACGAAAACTTTTTTTTTTTTTTTTTTTTTTTTTTTAGCGAGTCAGTATCTATTATGGACTGATTCAGGAGTTTGCTTTTTTTAAATAAATTTTTGAATGGGGTTTGTTTTTTGCTTTACCAGGATTTAGATCTTTTAGTTCGAAAGTTATGCACAAGAGAGGAAAAATTTGGGAATTTAGTGTCATTATCCTTGGGGATGTGTTATTCATGTTATCTGAGATAGGACATCTTTTTGACCCTCTTTCTATCACGGGCAGCGCAATAGCGCTGCCTAAGTAAAGAACGATGTTGGCACAATGTATTATTTTTTTGTTTTTGGTTTTAGACCAGGGCACTTCGTATCGAAGGAGTTGTCGTAGAAACATCGAAAGGGGCTCATTAGATTGGAAATTGGAGTGGTTTGTGCCCTTTTTAATAGTCAAAAGTTATAGGAAGGTAAATAATACCCCTTCCACGCCCATCATTTCCCCAAACACATCCAATCAAACTTTTGAGGTAGCCATTTTGTTCAACGTAGTTGATTTCCAGATATAAATTATGTTTTCGTGGAAGATACTCCCACACAATCCTCAGGGCAAGGGTTTTAAGTTATGCCCTGAGGGCATAAAAGATTTCTGTATAAAGCCTTGTCGTAGAAACTTCAAAAAAGACTCATTCGATTGGAAATTCAAAGGGCTAGTGTTCTTTTTAATAGTCGAAAGTGATTATAGGGCAACTAACACCCCTCTCAGCGATCGCTGGAGCCCCCCCTTTTGTTCTCCGGAGTGGAAAGTTCTAAAAATTAGGTCTTTGAGGATGACAACCCCCACAGCCCTCAGGGCAAGGGTTATAAGTTATCACCTGGTGACCTAAGGTTCTCAGAGAAAGCGTTGTCATAGAAACTTCGAAAAGGGCTCATTCGATTAGAAATTGAAATGGCTAGTGCCCTTTTTAATAGTCGAAAGTGATTGGAAGGCAACTAACACCCCTTCCACGCCCACCATTTTCCCAAACATCCGATCAAAATTTTGAAATAGCCATTTTGTTCAACTCAGTTGAAAGTTATGGAAAGTATATCTTTGAGCAGCACACGTCCCCCACAGGCTTCAGTACAAGGTTAATAATTAATGCCCTGGGGGCATATAAGGTTTTTATTGAAAGCTTGATCGTAGAAACTTCAAAAAGGTCTCATTCGATTGGAAATTCAAAGGGCTAGTGCTCTTTTTTAATAGTCGAAAGTAATTGGAGGGCAACTAATCCCTTGTCACGCCCACCTTTTCCCAAAACACATCCAATCAAAATTTTTAGATAGCCATTTTGTTAACACTTTTTTACATTTTTTGACATTAGATCATCGTGGTATAGAACCCCCCCCTCCACAGCCCCAAGGGATGTAAGGTATGCCCTGGGGGTATATAAAGTTTTATAAAAAGTGTTGGCGTAGAAACTTCAAAAAGGGCTGATTCGAGTGGAAATTGAAAGTGCAAGTGCTCTTATTAATATGAGAAAGTAATTGAACGGCAACTAACCCCCCTCTCATTCGCACCATTTCCCCAAACACATACAATCAGAATTTTGAAATAGCTATTTTTTTTAACGTAGTTGAAAGTTCTGTAAATTAGGTCTTTGAGGATAACAACCCCCACAGCCCTCAGGGTAAGGGTTGTAGTAGAAAGGTGTCGTAGAAACTTCAAAAAGGTTCATTCGATTGGAATTGAAAGGACTAGAGACCTTTTTAATGGTCGAAAGTGATTGAAGAACAACTCCCCCTCCACTCACGCCCCCATGTTGCCGCACCACATCACATCAAAATGGTATTAGATTACTTTTTTTACGCGTCGTCAAATGTTCGGGATTTTTGGTATTTGTGGACTAAAACCCCCCCCCCCTCACAACCATCCGGGCATGGGTTGTAAGTTATGTCCTGGAGGCATGTATAGTTTTTATAGAAAGTTTTGTCGTAGAAACATCAAAAAAGGCTCATTTAATTGGAAACTGAAAGGACTATTGTGCTTTTTAATAGTCGAAAGTGAATGGAGAGCAACTAACACCCCTTCCACGCCCATCAGTTCCCCAAACATATCCAATCAAAATTTTTTGATGGCTATTTTGTTCACCGTAGTTGAAAGTTCAGGAAATTTTGTCTTTGAGAATGATAACCCCTTTAGAGCCCTCAGGGCAAGGGTAATGAGCTAAACCCTGGGGGCATATAAGGTTTTTATTGAAAGCTTTGTTGTAAAAACTTGAAAAAGGGTGCATTTGATTGAAAATTGAATGGGCTAGGGCCCTTTTTAATAGTTGGAAGTAATTGGAGGCCAACTAACCCTCCTCTCACGACCATCATTTGCCCAAACACATCCAATCAAAATTCAACGTAGTTAATAGTTCTGGAAATTAGGTCTTCTAAGATGACAACCCCCTCAGAGCCTTCAGGGTTAGGGTTGTAAGTTATACCCTGGGGATATATAAAGTTTCTATAGAAAGTGTTGTCGTAGACACTTCAAAAAGCGCTCATTTGATTGGAAATCGAAAGGAAAAGAATTAATTTCTTAATATTTTCACTTATAACTTTAAAAATATAAAAATTAATTAAGATTTTAAGGAATAAATATCAGCATACGTATATTAAACTGACAATGCACATTTTTTTTGGTAAATTCATTTGAATTTTTTTCAGTAAAGTACAAATTATATTCTGGCTTTTAGAAAGCGTAGGGTTTATTACCCTACTCCGATTAATTTCTGCTCATTTTGAGTTTGATTTATTTTAATTTATGTTTGTTTAGGGTTTCATTTATTTATTGATACTGATTTGTGGTAGTTGCATGCTGGGTTGATTAATTGATTCTATTTTTGTTCATTTTTGGTTTAATGGAGTTCTTCACTTTTTTTTGAAAATCTTATTTTGTGCAAAAATTATTTTGATTAATTCTATATAAAATGGCTTCGCCAAAATATTGACCTATACCGTAGGGAGGAGGGGGAGCTGCGGGGCTGTCTGAGAAGAAACAGGACAAAAGAGGTTGATTGTACCTAAATAAATTTTTAATTTACACAGGAAACTTTGAGAACTGAAGCTACAACTTTAAGTGTGATCAGATACATCTTTTGTAAAACCCAAGGGGCCAATGATATGCTTTTCTAAAATTAACATTTTTTAAATATTCACAAACATTTTTTAAAAATCAAGTATCACTTTTTAATTTTAAAATTCACCTGCCGCCCGTCCCCCCCCCACCAATCCGAGACTTTCCAAATGTGCTTTTATTGTTGTTCAGTGATGTGTCGAGTTTGTGGACTTAGAAAAATTCTTACCAATTTCAAGATTGAAGAAACCTATTATTACTATTCAATGTGACGGGGGTGACGTTGAAGTCAAGAAGTCCCTATTAACAGCTGTTAGTGATGTCTTCAAGGCCATGCTAGAGGCAAATATGCTTGAAAAACAAACAAATCTTGTTCAAGCTAATGATGTGAACTTTGAAGCCATGAAAACTATTGTGGATTACTATAAAGAAGGAACTGTTTCTGGTTTCGAAACAACGAATAAAGATGCATTTACATACATTGTAGAAAAGTACAACTTTCTTGGTATTAAAGAGGATATTGCTGAATATTTGCTTCAAAGTTACTTCATCAAACAAGATTTATCAATTCTTGAAAGTATTTTTTTCACATATGGAAACCAATATGAAAAAACAATCGTTATGAAAGAGATAGTTCTTATGACTGCGGAATGGGAAAGAAGCTCCCAAATTTGTTACCAATTTTAATACTACTGATTTTGTAGAATTGGCTAAATACTCCTGTGCCTCTTTGAAAGGACGTACATTCGAAGGATTTCAAAGTTTTTTAAAGACGCTTTACAGTTGGCTATCCAAAGACTCTGAAAAAAGATCAGTCGCGGTTTTGGAAATCGTAGAGATGATAAATGTGCGAAAATTTTCTAGACGAGAGGTTGAATCCCTTCTACAGGATCTTACCATTTCTCTAAAGTTCCAGGGGCTCAAGCTACTACTTCAAAAATCCATCGAATGTATTGCCGTAATGTACAGGATTTGTAGCACACAGTCTTGTAACAGCATCAGTAAGCCAGATCAGCAAATTTTCAAATAAGTAATTACGTAGTATATCGATTACATTTAGTAAATGTGACAGAGATTCAAATTTGTAGTTTTGTTTTATAGATATGCTTATATTTCTCAACATTTGATTTTTTTTTTTTTTTTTCTTTTCTTTTTTTTTTTTTTTAATGATGACAAATGGCTGCCATGGAAAATAAACACCAGGTGTCTGGTTATTGTGCATATTATGGTGCATTCATTCAATACATTGTCACTCAATTAAGTATATGTTCAACCAAGTGTTTCTTTCTGTAATATATTTTGCAAATAAAGGAAATGTATGGGATCCAAATTTAGAGTTTTTGTAGAAATGTTTTCAATTATTACAGTAGGTAACAACCAAAAAATCGCCAGGGGTTTCTCATCTAATTTATAGAATAGAATAAAATTTTATTTTAAAATTTCTTTCACAGCAGGTTTGCCGAATTTTGAATTTTACGTCCAAAATAAAGCACTATATATATATATATATATATATATATATATATATATATATATATATATATATATATATATATATATATATATATATATATATATATATATATATATATATATATATATATAGTGACCTAGATATATATATATAGTGACCCATTAGTGACCTAGTTAATTATTAAATTAATTATTTTTTTTAATGTAAAGCTGAGACGGTATCCTTCAAGGTGGTATTCAGAGAGGGGGGGCGGGTAGTGATGTATTACATTTAAATGATAGTATCTCGATTTTTTTTTTTTTTTAAAGCAGGGATGCCAATAAGTTATTTTTTTTTTTTTGAAGCAGATACCGTATCCTATCAAGATGATATCCACTGGGTGGGCATAGGGAGTTATTATATTTAAGTAATAGTACCTTTATTATTTTTTTTTTATTATTAAAAGCAGGGATGCCAAAAAATTGAAAAGTTGGCAAATCTTAACAAGATTTTCGGGTGTTATACTTGGTACAGCACTTTGATTAATTTTATCGTCCAAAGGGAAAGGGACACATGCGTCAAACCCGGTTTTTTCTTATTGATGTAACGAGTTTACTTTGAAAATATTCATTCATAAGTACCAGGAAGATTCACACTAAAACAAATTGGTGTGACGAAAGCGATATGGACCTAACGTTGCGTTCGAGTGACAATGGCGCCCTTGGTCCAGTGCCCAAGTTACATTAAAAGGCCAGGTCATAATAAAGGCTTTCCATTTGGGAGGTTCAAGGAGGAGTCTTTGACAGTCTTATGACCTCAGGGTACTAGATGTTGCAACGTTCTTACGTATCTACAGTGGTTTAAAAAATTTGATCAACCCACAAATGATTACCAAAAATAAGCACAAATGTAACTTTGGAATATTATAACACTTTTTTCAAAGCTTTGAAGAAAAGCAAAAAAGGCTAAATACCACTAACTACGCTTGAAAACTACTTTAAGAAGAAACTCTTTGGAGATTTCCATGGATATGACCATAGCAGAAGTTTTAAACCTGGGTGGGGATCAAAGAGGAGTCTGAGTATTTTGACCACAGGTGACTTATTGTTGCGACTTTCTTAAATTTGGTTATTTCTGTGAGCATTTGGAAATCAAAGCTTAAACTCAATAACTGATACTAAGTCTCCTAACATTTTGCTTGGATTAAGACTGATGAACAAGGAAGAAAAACTCAACATCTTCCTAGAGCTACTTCAGTCTCCACATTATTTTATTTAATTATGTTTAAAATAGATGAACTTTTAATTTTTACCTAAGAAAATAGCTGGCACTTCATTTTTCTTCATACCGAATAGACCATTAAGTGTTTTTTGTTTCATTGTTATTGAAGTGTTCTCATGTGAAGTGCTCATCATGTATTTTTCAATTTGATAAATTTCCTCCTTTTAGATTCAGTTTATAATTTAGCTGATATTAGGTATTTATGAGTTTATAATTTGGAATGAATCCCCAAAAGAAAAAATGAATAATATCCAAAAGAGCAGCCAAAAGCAATAAAAAAAAGCAGCAGTTCAGCCTTAGCCTACATGACATATATTCTATAAAAAAGCCAAAAAAACTTTAAAATGTATTTTTTTAATTGTTATTAAAAATCAGTTTTTAATACAAGGAAGGCTTTTTAGGAATCTAAAAGAGAAAAAAATACAATCAATATCAAAGTCGCCCATTTCAACTGTTTTAAAGGTGACAAAACAGATGTCGGCAAAGGGCATTATGAAAAAATTAAGCTTCTAAGTTCAAACTTATATTCAAAGTTTTTACCCAGATAACTGACGAATTTTGTGATACGGTTTTTCAAGTTTTGTATGCAGTAATGCTCGATGAAAAAAAACTACTAATTTTAATAATTATTTATGTTAAGAATACATAGCTAATAGAAACTTCAACTATTATGTAAGGGTTCTGAAACGCCACAGCCATTTAGTTTCTACCAGATTTCTACTTCTCTTGATGAAGTACGTAGAATACCAGTTTCCAGCCAGCGACATGTGAAGTTTTGAATTCATGAATAGGCTTGAATCTGTTGTAAATCTAAGCTGTGATTTGAGAAAGACTGATGAAAACACTAATGTTTGCGGTCAACGTTGATCGCGCCGGTGGCGCAGGGGCCGCGCGCTGTTTTTGGCCCCACCGCCGCTGGTCTTCCCTCATCGGCACGGTGCCAGGGTCTAATTAAAAATACTAACAAGGGGTGTTAATAGTTTATCAGGGAATGCTTTTATTAGATCAATTGGGATATCAATGGGGCTAATACTAGTTTTTTTTTCAGTTTCTGTATTTTTTCTATTATTTGCATCGCCGAAATTTCCGGGATTTTATCTTTTGGAGTTTCAGGGATTAGCTGATTTTCCGAGAGGGGGGAACGTTTGCACACTGCTAACTAGGTGTTTATTAAGCTCATTTGCTGTATGTTCAGGCGCTTCATCCAGAAGAAAATCAGGGTTCTTGCACGACCGACCCCCTGTTTCTCTCACTTTCTTAAACCATTGCTGAGGTTTGCTCTGTTTTAAGCAATTTAATATATTCTTGTTATAACGCAAAGCTGCATGACGTATTTCATTGGTAATTTGTTTAGAGAGGGTTAAGGCTTCCTCTTTCTTTTCAAGGTGAAAAAGTTTTAGTTTCAAATGGATTAGTCATTTTATTTTTTCATCTTTTATTTGTAAGGTTTACCTGAGGAACATACCTTCTTGGTAACCTCTGGGAAACAATGTTGGTAATTTGTCATTACTTTTGCTTGAAACAAACTAACCTTTGAATTAAGATTTACACACGGCAAAACATCATCCCAACTCTCGGACGGAATCCAAAATCAAAAAGACCTTGACTTGTTATTCGTACGAAAATTCTGAAATTGAGTAATTTGTTTTGAAAACTAGCAGTGGTTTAAAAAGTAGCATGAAATGATAGCTACCACCGAAGGTGTGGCGGGGGAGGTTAGTTAGAGTATTGTAGAAGGTTTTAAGGTTGGTGCAAACAATATCCAAACTGGTTCCACCTTTTGTAGTAGGGAAATCAACAATTTGCTTGAGCTTCTGATCATTGCACAAATAACTAAGACTTAGTTCGTTCGTGTCTCCTGCTATAAAGATGCCGGCATTTGGATACTTTGTCGTCACAAAGTCAAGACTTGCTTGTAGCCTGTCATGAAAATTACGACGAGAACAAGCATTCTGTCCGGGTGAAAAATAAAAAGAGCAACTTATTAATTTTGTGTAAGGCCGCGGTAGGCATTTGGGCTTTGTAGATATCCAAATGATTTCATCGCAATCACCTAGACCTGGTACATGGATAAGGGTAGGAGACAGGCAATCCTTGGCGAAAATCATTACTCCTCCTTCTTTTTTTCCCAGTGGGTGGTCAACCGGGCGTAACTTTATAAACTCCTGAAAACCGGTCATTTTAAGGAGATCTGGATCTTGTGCCTGGACTTCAGTATCTGCAATTACATCAATTGGGTTAAATTTTTATGTTGGTTATAACTCAACTAACTTTTAAAAATTTAAAATTTGGGCGTTCGTACGGTGGAAAACGGGTGAAGCATAACGTTTTTTTTTTTTTTATCAAACAATTAAAAAAAATATTTCTTAAAAAAATCTTTCTTCTGAGGCAAAATAGGCAGGGTGTAAGTATTAAAATCAATGCTGGAAGTGGGGAGAACATCCCCTAAAAGTGAAATATTATCATTTGGATTATTTTAGGGAGGTTTGCCGTAAGGCTCAACCTCACCACCGTGAACCAAGAGACTACTAAACCGGTTTTGAAGTGGAAGGGGTAGAGGTTCACTTTTAAAAGTTGGGGGTAAACTGAGAGAGCCCCAGGTAAAATTTTGCTCTTTTGTAAAATTTTCTTCTATTAAAGAGGATAAACTATATCTTTCATCTGAATAATCACGGGTAATCAGTGAAGCATTCACTGGTTTATGGTTAGACTAAGAACGAAGCTTTAACTGGGCGATTGGACGGAGCGGATAATTTTTGAGGCGGACCATTTATTATGGGGGATATTTATTATATGATATTTATTGGGGGGCGGGGGTAGGCAAGATGATGCTGAGGGAGGGAGGTACGGTGGAGGGTGTCTGAGGGGAGAGGGGTCGGGTTTGTTTCGGCAAATAACGGGTGGAGTCCAGAACCGGTCGGTAACTTCTTGGACACACGGGGAAGAACGGAGTGGAAAGGAAGTGGATTTTTGGGACGAATTCGAGTGAGGGGGTGGGGGTGGGTGTGGACGCTCCGAATTGAATAAAGTGATTGTGGGGGTGGGGTTGACTGGGCCCGCGTAAGTACTTGGGGCGGAGGATTGTTTCGAGGGATCGATTCCTGAGGTATACTGCTCTGTATAGAGTATGCAAGGGGATAAGACTGAAAGTCGAATGGAACACGAACTAGGGGAGGGGAGGGTCTTGAATACTTTTGGTGTCGCCCTAAAAACATTGGGCTTTAAACCTATGCTCCAACCCTGAAGATGCATAAGCAAAAGTACACGACTTATTAATATAAGATAAAACAGAACACAGATCAGCATGATTAAAAATACACTTATCAGACACAGAGACTCCCGAAATAAAATGACGACAAATATGTAGAAATTTGTTGAAAATGCGTATTTGAAAATGCTTAAAAATAAATGATTTTCATTTCGTTTTCAATTATTTGGCGAGAACAAGGGAAAATCAGCTGTTTGAAATCTTGGAGCTACACAAGTATGTATGCAAAAGTATAACAACATAAACAAAAATATGTAAATTCAAAGCTTGAAACTGCTACAAAAAACTTAAGAATCTGAGCGGGAAGGACTCGAGCCTGGATATGTTTTTTATAAACCATGTAGTTCGTATAATCATAGGCAGCGCAATAGCGCTGCTAAAGTAAAGAGCGATGTGGGCACAATGCATTATTAAATTTATTTCTTCTTTTTATACCAGGGCACTTCGTATAGAAGGAGTTTTCGTAGAAACTTCGAAATGGGCTCATTTGATTGGAAATTGAAAGGGCTAGTGCTCTTTTTAATAGTCGAAAGTGATTGGAGGGCAAGCAACAACAACCCCCCCCCTCACGCCCATTATTTCCCCAAACACATCCAATTAAAATTTTGAGATAGCCATTTTGTTCAACATTGTTGAAAGGACCGAAATTATGTATTTGTCGATGGCAAGCCCTAACAGCCCCCAGGGCAAGGGTTGTAAGCTATGCCCTTGGGTCATATAAGGTTTTTATAGTAGAGGTGGTTGTATACACTTTGGAGGGGGCTCATTGGATTGCTAATCAGAAGTTCTAGTGCCCTTTTTAAGATTGAAAGTGATCAGAGGACAGATACCCCCCCAACATGTCGTATTGTCCCAAAATGTATCCAATAAAATTTTGAGATAGTCATTTGTCCAAAGATCACAAAACGAGGTCCTTGGGGTTGACACAACCCTCTACAGTCTGGGGGCAAGGATTGTTAGTTATGCCCAGGGCATATAAAGTTTGTATTAAAGGCAATGGTCGTGTGAACTTTAGAGGAGGCTCATTTGACTGGAAATGTATAGTTCTATTTCTCTTTTAAGAGTTAAAAGTGACGGAGGTTAACTAGCCCTCCCCCTCCCTCTGTAATGGAATCAATTTCCAATACCCCAAAAATTTTCCAAGTAAAACTGCCCAGAATATAAACCCAAACAATTTAAGTAACAATTAATTGTCAAATTTAAAAAGTAGCGAAACATTGTTTTACAATTTTAACACAATACATCTTAGGTTTGAAATTTGCATAAAATGTGTCAAAAATTGTATAAATTACAAGGAAGAGCTTCTGAAAATATTTGCGTGTAATTCAATATTAAACTTTGTATCAAGTAAAAAATTGTATCATGCTAGGAAGAATTCCAAAGTGAAGTTTTAAAGAGTCATAAATCCTATCAAAAGTTAATTAAAATCAAGGAGCTGATTGGGATAGCACTGCCCAATAGTAATAGAAGACAAAAAATTTGAACCAACAGGATTAATATAATGCGCTCTTCAGTAACGCCCGTATGTAACCTTCGGCTAAAATCTGAGAGTATAGTATTTTCGAACTTAGCAATTTGGAGGCAGTCTATTTTGGAGTTTTTTTCCAGTCTTATGTTAATCTTGTATGAATCTTATGGGAGTTTTACTTAAGATTCGGGTCAGTTTATTGTAGACTCACTTTCAACTTTTTACCCTATGTGAATTAAATAGACAATAGTATTGAACCAGTGACCAGTTTTAACTTAGTGCGATTTACTGCAAGTGTTTTGATATACCGAAGCTCTGTTCCAGTTCTGTGAGTAAATAAATACATCATCTTCTTATTTTATTCTCTTTATGCTAGTATTTCTCGAGATAGATCGTCCTTGTGGCTCCACTCGCTACCAAGGGAAACTGTATCCATTCAATCTGATTTCGACTCAGTATGGTCGTTAATGCGAGCTCCCTATTTATAGAGTTAATTTAAACTCCCTACACATAAAGTTCTGCCTCCACTTAGGTATGCCACTCGCGAACCATCAACCAAGAGTTCAACTGAAAATTATCGCGAGAAATAGTTAAATTAGGAATTAGTGTACAAATAAAAAACTTGAAGCATAATAACAAAACCCTTTTCTCGAACATTTCCCCTTTCTTGACAACACGCCATATCATTAACTCACATCCCCCCCCCCCATTACAATTGGCGCGGCCTGTTTAAAGGAGCAAAAACACAAGGACAACATTTAAAAAAAAAAGATTGTTGAGAAATATTACGCATAGGGAAAGCGTGATATTTTGTGCATGCCTTAAAGTGCCATATTTTCTGCATGCTTTGAAAGTGCTATATCTTGTGCATGCTTTGAAGTGCAATATTTTATTAAGCCTATGTCCCCTTAAAATATTAACAAAAATATAATTTCTACGCGCAAAACTTAAGTTATAAAATAAAAAAAAAAAAGCAAAACCAGTGCCGAATTTTAATTTATTTTGAAGAAAAAAAAACAACCAAAATGTCGTTAGATCAAAAAGATCAATTATTAAATCAGAAACTCATTGCCAAAAAAGTGGAAATTTCAAAATCCCACCCATCATATAACGTTGACTCAGATGTAGATGAATTTATTATCCAATTGAACCAAATCGTAGAAGTAACTCAAACAGACTTAAAATCATTAGTAGGCAAGGGTTTTCGATAAAACCCTTTTATCGAAAACTTCCCCTTCCTTGAAAACTCGCCATAGCATTAACTCAAATCCCCCCCCCATTACAATTGGCGCGGCCTGTTTAAAGGAGCAAAAACACCCCGACAACATTTAAAAAAAAAAAGATTGTTGAGAAATATTACGCATAGGAAAAGTGTGATAATTTGCGCATGCCTTAAAGTGCCATATTTTCTGCATGCTTTGAAAGTGCTATATCTTGTGCATGCTTTGAAGTGCAATATTTTATTAAGCCTAAGTCCCCTTAAAATATTAACAAAAATATAATTTAGACGCGCCAAACTTAATTTATATAATAAAAAAAAAAAAGCAAAACCAGTGCCGAATTTTAATTTATTTTTAAGAAAAAAAAAACAACCAAAATTTCGTTAGATCAAAACGAGCAATTATTAAATCAGAAAATAATTGCCAAAACAGTGGAAATTTCAAAATCCCTCCCATCATATAACGTTGACTCAGATGTAGATGAATTTATTATCCAATTGAACCAATTCGTAGAAATAACTCAAACGGACTTAAAATCCTTAGTAGGCATGTTGTTAATGAGACTTAAGGGGCAAGCACTAACATTCTTAAAACAAATAGAAAATACAATAGGGGAAGATAACAATCTTCCAGTAAACTCAATAGAAAAACTGCTAAAAGCTTTCCAACAAAGATTTGTGGAAACTAGTTCAACACTCAAACTAAAGCACGGAACCGTATGTTTCGACGAAACCCAAAATGTTAGGGAATATCTGCACAGAGTAATAGTATCTATTGAAGCTAAATACGGGAAAGAATCTGGTCCTTTATATAATAAAATCGTACTAAATGCTTTCATGCAAGGTTTGAGCCCCAAACTATACCGAATGTTAATATCTAAAAATATTCAAACATTAGAGCTGGCAGTCCAAGAAGTAGAGAGAATGATCGAAATTGACTCGATTGTGGCAAACCACAATAAGTCAAGAATAAACAATGTAGAAAATTCAAATCGGGACGATCACGAGGAACTTCCCCAGGATCCTTTTCGAGAGACAATTCACCTAGACCAAACCAAAATAGATCTCCAACCCCTACCAGGTAAAAAATGGTGCGCTTTGTACCCTCAGACACGACAAACTACGTGAACAACCCCCCAATTATATGCTATGCATGTAATAAACAAGGACATATCGCCAGGGAATGCCGTACAAAAAACTATACGCCAGCAACCCCTAGTTTTAACAACCGTTTGTTCGGGAGAACAAACTTAAATGCCAATGGGTCAGGAAGTTATAGAAATAACACCCCACGTCACCCATCGTTCCGCAACCCACACCAACAAGGATTTGAATACGCAAATCCTTATCAATACACAACTCCCCAAACATATTCAAATCCTTCCCTCAACCGACAAAATAATTATCGGTTCCCCAACCCAAACACGCGACAAAATACGTACCAATTTAATTCAAGGACAGTGTATCCGGCTAGATTTAACAGGAATACGAGCGATAACAGAGGATATTTTTTCCCGACGGGAAACGAAAGAAATTTTTCGGGAAACGAAAGAAATTTTTCGTCAATACAAAACGATCAAATGCCGCGAGCCGTCGGCACAAGAAATTCTAACCCACGCAATAATACATGGCAATCAAGACAATCAAATGGCAATCAAATCGGGACTTCAATTTCTAGTGAACCCAATTCACTTCCCTCCGAACCCCAATGTCAAACACCCACTTATCAAATAAATGCACAGGGAAACGAATTAGGCCCCCAAGAAAATTAATCGGGACCCTGGAGGCCAGTATTTTTCATAGATCCCTTCCAGTAATTGTACCTTCCTTAAGTGATAATAATGACATATTACCTATATTAAATAATTTTGGTGTTGCAAGTATTAGTTTTAAGGCGTTAATAGACTCCGGTGCATCAGTTAGCATAATAATTTCGAATGTATTTAATAGACTACCAGTATATATTAAGCGACGGAAAAACTTCAATATTCCCAGTTTAACAAGCGTCATAGGTCATAGGCTGGAAGATATAGGCTCCATATGTTTAGATGTGACAAAAGATAATAGAAACTTTCCTACAAACTTCATAATCTGCAACAATGTCCCATATGGGGCCATAATTGGCGCTAATTTTCTAAAATCTAATAAAGTTTTATTAGATATAGCAAATAACAGACTCGTGTATCCATACGATCCTAATCTCCAACGCGTGGAGAGAGGGGAAGTAATAGTGAATAGAATAAAATCTTTTGTACCCTATCTCTCGTCTCGTGAGAGAAAATCAAGCAGCAAATGGATCGAGTCAGTAAAAGCAAAAATAGGAAAAATGCAGGAGTATAGACAAACAGAAATAAAGAAAATAGCTGAATTATGGAATAAAATAATAAATCTAAGTACCAATGTAAATGGACAGGACTTGGATTCACCCTTACAATCAACCCCAAAAGCGGAAGACTTGACGCAACCAAGCGCCAATCTTAATTTAATAGAAAATAACCCGGAAGAAAAATATTATGGATTCGCGGTGCGTAAGACAAAAATCCCCCCAAAAACGATGCAAAGAGTTCAAATCTCACAAATGGTCACCCCTGTAAATGACAATTCCGAAATTTGGTTTGCATCCCCGTGTAAAGAAATCCCAAAAAATCTGTTTTGTGAAGAACAAATCGTTTCATATGAGAAAGGAGAAGGTTTTGTTTGGTTAACTAACACACATGAAAACGATATGATTACATTGAAAAAGGGAACATGTCTCGTTGAAATACAAGTTATTTCTGAGCACGAGCTAAACAAATGGAAAAACTCCAAGGAAAGCTTAGTTAATAGCATCGGTGTTAGCAACCCAAAGAATAGGTACCCCCTAACAAAACCCCAATTTTTGGAAAAAATTTAAATTAGATCATATCAAAGATACGCAATTACACAAAAAATTATGTGAATTGCTCTGGAATTTTAGAGATATTTTTTCTACGTGTGAGGAAGATATTGGATTGATACCGTTCTATGAACATTCTATACAAACCACAGGGTTGCCCGTAGCTAAACAGCCCTATCGCATCCCTTATCCCTATAAAGGCTGGTTAAAAAATAAAATCCGCGAGTTAGAAGGAAACAATATAATACGGCCAAGCATAAGCCCGTATTCAGCCCCTGTTATACTAGTACCAAAAAAGAACAAGGACCTTAGACTTGTAGTAGATTATAGAGCCTTAAATAAGCAGGTAGTTAGTGACAAATTTCCCCTGCCCCGCATTGATGAAATCCTAGACTCCATTTCAACCAAAAATAAAATTTTTACATCGCTTGACCTCACGCAAGGTTGTCACCAGGTTAAGGTAGATAACGGCAGATAACGGCGTTTATAAGACGGCCTTTTCGACGACCGAATGTGGTTCTTATGAATATTTGAGAGTACCCTTCGGACTCAAAACTAGTTCAAGTGCATTATGTAGACCTCTGTTACATTTATTACGAGGTATAGAAAATATTATCCATTTCGTGGATAATTTAATTTGTATGGGAGAAACACCAGAAGACCATATAAACACATTAGCCAAAGTTTTTGAAAAATTCAGAGAGGGTAATTTAAAATGTAGACCTGAAAAAGTAAATTTATTTCAATCCGAAATAAAATTTTTAGGAATGATAGTGACCCAAGGTCAAATATCACCGGACCCTGAGAAGATAAAATGTGTAGAAAACCTCAAGCTACCAAAAACTATGAAATAACTAAGAGGAATTATTGGTTTAACCAGTTATTTTAGAAAGTTCATACGCAACTACGCCCAGATTGCCAAACCTTTAACGGACTTGACTAAAGGGGAAGGCAAAATTATCACCTGGTCGAATGAACCTCAAACTTCATTAGATACTCTCAAGAAAGCTCTTACTTCTGAACCAATTTTGTCTTTGCCAGACTTTGAAAAGGGACAATTTCTGGTTAATACCGATGTTTCAGGTCTAGGCATCGGTGCGATCCTTTCCCAATTAATCCCCGTGGAAAACCACCCTGAACCCCTACAGGAACCCCCTCAGAATATAGAAAAAGTCATATACTATTCAAGCAGAACTCTAACCAAAGGCAAAATAAGCTATTCAGCAACGAATTTGGAGTTACTATCTATAATTTACCATTTAGACAAGTTTAGACATAATTTAATAGGTCGAAAATTTAAGTTGCGCTCGGACCATAAAAGCTTACAATACCTGAGTACATTCAAAAATCCAACTGGAATCTTAGCTAGATGGATAATGAAAATCCAAGATCCTGACTACGAATTTGAACATGTGACCGGTAAACAGAATGCCCCCTGCGATTACCTAAGTAGAATCCCTGAGGATAACCCCTCAGACAATGAAACTAAGCAATTGAATGCCATTCCTGCCAGTAAACGAAAATATAAGAAGAGTAAACCTAAAGTTCAGGTAGAAGAAGACGAAGTCAATCATAGCCCCTTATCGATAGCTAATATTAAAAGAAACCAAGTTAAGGATGAAATGTGTTCGACTCTCATCAATTATTTTGTGAATTCTAATAATCTCCCCGATAAGTTCAAAGCCCTAAGACGGGAAATAGACAATTTTAATTATGACTTGGACGAAAAAATCCTTTGCAGGATAGTAACAGGAGAAACAAATAGAAATCAAACACTAATAGTCCCAGTACTACCTCAAAGCTTAATAACACCTGCCTTTGAGTACTTCCATTCGGAGATAGGCGGACACTTAGGAATAACCAAAACATTTCACAAGATAAAACAATATTTTTATGTTCCGTCGGCATTGACAAAACTTAAAGATTTTATAAATACATGTGAAGCGTGTAATTTAAGGAAAAATCCCCAAACGTACCCTAATCCCCCGATGGGAAGAGTGCCAGTAGAAAGGTTTCCTTTCGATATTGTTTCATTCGACCTATCTGGTACGAGTGGAGGATTACCTGTTTCTAATAGAGGACATACTTGCGTTCTCTCGGTAATAGACCATTTTACCGGCTTCACTTTTGCCAAAGCACTGAAAAATCAAGGCGCATATGCCACAAGCAAAGCGTTAGCAAAAATATTTTTAAAATTTGGTGTTCCTCACCAGGTTATTAGTGACAACGGAACTAACCTCGTTTCTAAAGTAATAAGAGATTTAATGAGTTTCCTTAAAATCGAAAAATTATTAACCTCCCCCTACCACCCCCAAGCTAATGGAAAAATTGAAAATAGGCACAAATTATTTTCCAATGTTTTCAGTATCTATACAAAGGACAACCGAAACGATTGGGATCTATATCTACCTTACCTAACTAATGTTATTAATACCGCATATTCAGAAACGACTAAAGAGAGTCCATTTTTTCTTTTATTTGGCCGCGATTTTAAAATACTTTATCAATAAATAATAGAATCAATGCAGTATTACAATAACAAATAAGACAATAAAATTGATTTTATAAATATTATGAGAAAAACCTATAAAATGGTTAGACAAGAGTTAGAAAAAATGTAAGATGAACCAAGAGTTGAGAAACGAGTCCAAAATTAAAGGAAATATAACTTTTAGAGTGGGAGATTGTGTGTATCTAAAGAATGAGGCAAAGTTAGAAGGCAAGAAACTTTCCAATAAATATTCGGGACCCTACAGAATAATCAAAATATACGACAATGATTTTACTTTTAAAATCATAAACCCAGAAAACGGGAGAACATACAAGGCACATGTTAGCCGTATAAAAGGAGCCAAGTACCCAGTTAGGTGGACACCCAAACCCTCATCTTCAGATTCATCAAGCGCGGAAAACGATATTTCCTAAGTCGAGGCTATCCAAATTAAAGCCCTTCAATTTCAAACAAAACTACTTTGAAAACCATAGCGAAGAGGAAGATTTTGAAGAATTTTTGGCCATGAAAAACCTGGTCATCCCTAAAAGAAAATCCTTAATACCTGTACCAATAAGAACACCAAAAAGCCCAAAGAGTTCATCTTCAAAAAGTTCGGGAGAATTAGATTATACGCTGTCGCCAAAAACCCAATTTTTCCCCGATAGAATTTCAACCCCATGTCCCCCCAAAAGATTTCCTGATGACATGGTATCCCCAGCAACCCCGATAGAAAGACCCCTGTCGTTACAGGAGGAATTAAACAGAGCTGTGGAAACCCCAGGTGCAAAAATGAGGAAGACTCCACATATGGATACAAATAAAGGAAATACAAAGAGTTTGAGAGAAGCCATGGACTTTATTAATTACCCGATAAAAACAAGGCAAAGTACCTTGCCTTGGACCCAGGAAAACCCTGAAGATGAAAATCTAGCACAATACCATCACATAACTGTATCCAAAGTCAAACCCAATGACTCAACCTCCTGGCAACAGACCCTGTTACACACAATACCCCCGCCCCCGGAAGATATGGCTTTCAAGAAATGGCGACATTCTCCAAAAATATTTGACTCCTCCCAGAGTTCCCAAGAATCTTTTAACTCCCCCGAAACAGGATTTCAACTCGAGGAAATGGAAGATAAGCCCTCTTCCTCATAAGGAGACGAAATATATGAAGCAAGGGCAGGAGATACCCCTAAATCGCAAAGGACCGCCCCCGAAAGCCCAAATAATGAATCTTCAGACACTAGCTCTAATGATTCCGACGATGAATCAGATCCTGACCACCCCCAGGATGCACCAAAACAAAAACCGGCTTCTGCCGCGACCCATGCGAAAGCCGCAAAATTAAAAGGTCAAAAATTCCTACTAAAAGAGTATAAGAAATTTGATCTGATCTCTATGGGAAAATCAAAAAAGAATAAAACACAAGAAGGCGAACAGGAAGTTACCACGAAATCTGGAAGAATAAGTAGAATACCAGACAAATGAAAATACGTCTAGAAATCAGGTATTGGGGTATCTGATATCTAACACAAAAACACATATGTTAAAATAAAATCTAAATTAGAAACTTTAAAAAAAAACCATAAAACAAAGTATATTAATAAAAAAATTAAACTAAAACAAAACCAAAAAGATAAAAATAATTTAATAGTTAATTTTTACAGATGAATTGAATCCCGGTTCAATAAAAAATCATTTAAGATAGAATAAGAACGAATATTGTACAACCCATCCTCCAAAAGACAAAATAAACTACCTAGTGCCATCCCATTACAGACAGAACTAATATGGACCAGTTATTACAAGTACGATCTAAATATCTAAACGATTCAGCACAATTAACAACAGAGAGACTGAGAATCGAAAATATGATGGAGGCTACGCTTAAGTCCCTTAGAGAAATTAAGGCTTCTCAGGAAGAAATGAACAAAAAATTAAACGAAGTCCTAGTAAACAAACAAATGGATAAATCACTTGAAGCCAAATTTAGGGAAATTAAAGAGAAGATCGCAAAAATCCATAGTGAAATGGAATCAATGAGCGACGCCACGCTCGTTAAGGGATATTGTCCCGACAAGGGCATCAAATTACAAGTTTTGTACGATAAAATGCAAGAAATTGGCAAAAACATGCAAGAGTATAGAAAAAATACTGTGCTATCCGCAACAATATCCATGCAAGAACACTTAGCTCCTTAACGATTCAATATTTCAGGATTAATACATAAATACGACAAATTAAAATATCAAAAATAAAAAATTAAGCTCAAACAAGACAATCTAGATAAGAAACTGAAAAAAAAACGAGTCGAAATTGCCAGAGAATTACAAAAACAAAAAGAATTTTGCTCAAACCTAGAGATGATGGTAGCAACGTATTTTACGGTTGAAATTAATCTACCCCACAACCCCCATTTTGGAAGTATTCTTGCCAACAACGAAGGGCCATGTTCGACACATTCACAAACCGCGTATTTTGAAATTCCAAACCAGGCCCCGTGTCAATACATCAAACACCAAGTAAAAGCTATTCAACAGAATCCTCCGACGAACAGTAACGTACGTATGAGGACCCAGTGCCCCAACGCCAGAACAAATGTTAGGCCCGTTGTAACATCTCCCCAAAGTTCCACATAAGTATCTGCATCACAAGGAACGCCCAATACACAACTATCGTCAGATGGTACGGAAGTTTAAGGAATATCAATCATGGAAATAATTGAACACAAAGAAAAAGGGGAGGTAAAATATTCTTTTATCGATAAAAAAAAATATTTTTTTTACAAGTTCAAAATAAGCTTATCCACTTCGCCTCATAGAATATAGCGCATAGCGACAAAATTTGATGAACAGACTTATAATTTGAGCGGAATATCATTAAACTAGATAACTATATTTCTGCTAGAAGAATATAGTAGTTCCCTAACTATATTTCCTCCTGTACGGCTAAATTAAGGAGATTAGGTAGCAAGTATATATATATATATATATATATATATATATATATATATATATATATATATATATATAAATATATATATATATATATATATATATATATATATATATATATATATATATATATATATATATATATATATATATATATATATATATATATATATAGTGGAGATGAAATAATAAAGGTAGCTCAGAGTGTTACACCTTGATTCCTTGATGAAAAGTCTATTCAACAAGAACAAATATCTACAAGTAACATGAACATCTTAACATGGTAAATGTTAATTAAATAGAATGTTCATTAAATACCCGAGAAAAAAAACGACAATAAAGTTGAAATTACCCCGGTAAATTACCCATCGTATATTTTTTATCCCCCTCCCTCTCACTTTCGAAATTATTATTTAAGTCTGATCTAATTAACAAATGCATTTTTTTAGTGTTTCCCCCGCCCCTGTAGCCTCAATATGTCCTTAAAAGAAGAATATCGTTAGATAATTGGCGCAAAACAAAAATAATAGTAACCCTGAAAGTAAATAACAAATCATATTCAGAAACTGACCACTGAAAAAGGCCACTGAAGTACTTTCAAATTGTAAAACTTAAAGTGCCGGTTTAGGCACGTAAATTTTGACCTGTAAAAAACGAAAGAGAAAATTTTTTCCATAGCCTAGCTAAATGCTAAATAATATATCTTCATGTTAAGTGTGTCAAGTACTTTGAATTATTTTGATAAACATCGCGTGTAAATTTTATCTGACGACTAGCGACTCCACGCTGCCTAGCAACTTCAATAACTATTTTCGATATATTATCAATGTTCCAAAATATTGCATAAAAAAGTTTCATTTAAGATAAAATTAAATTCAAATACAAGGACGCAGTGATTAACTTTTCAATTTAGATGAGCAATTACAGAAAATGTATTTTTGTCAGGTAACCATATGACGAAAAATTGTATACCATGAATTAAGATTGTAACTAGAAGCTGATTGTATTCTGAATAATATGCCTAGTGCAAACTATTATTTAAACTTCCTATTATTGTTCAACTGTACGCAAACTTCCTTCGCGCTAGGCAAAGAAAGCATAGTAAAAAAAAAATAACAATCATGTCAATAGCTTTAGCTGAAACTGGCCTAGAAAATTCCCATTGCCATTCCCATTGTAAAATAGGCCAAGTGGGTACCTAATTTGCAAAAAAAAATCGTAACGTAGTAAGAAATAATCAAGCCTCAAATAAAACTATTTACCTGCAATCCTTCAAAAAATCCTGTATCGAAAGTTTTGAGATTTAAAATGTCAATTGCATGCTATATATATATATAATACACAATTACCGAAATAACTTTCTGTTGTACTCCAAAAATATCAACCATACATCGTATTTCATGAAAACGACCCGTTGTCAATACAACTTAAACTCATTAAAGCATTATGGGCGGTAATAGACATCGCATGTCAGTCGCGCGGCGGGATGGACTTGAAAGACAGGTTGAATAATCACCAACCTGTAGGGCCAGTAATTGAAATCACAAAAAAAGGTATTTCGCAGATAGAGCAATTAGGTAAGGCGTCTGTGTTGATACCAATATATAGGACTAGGCTGATATCTTCTAAAAGAGGAGATAATATTGTTCTGCCTTGGCAGACAGACAATAAATAGTAAACTTGAAAAAGAAGTCCGTGAAAGATTAGCGTCACAAATAGAACCATTTCATTAACAGGGAACTTTTAAAGGTGGACTTCACCATCGTACTTGTAGAAATAGATCCGCGGTTTTGCCCTAATTCCCAAGCCATTGCAAAAAATAGCATTACTTTTGCAAAAATGAAAGAAACTAATACTAATATAATCCTGCCAAGGCACGGACTAACGACCAAAAATAATCACAAATCTCTTAAGTCAAATTTGAGAATTGCCTTGAATTAAGATATTTCAATAATTATATCCTACAATCTAAAAATCAATCGTACGTTATATACGCAAGATGGGCAGTCTAGTAAGAAAGTACTTCGAAAAGAATAAAAAGCATAAGACTAGTTAACGAAATCCTAAAATACGGTAATTACCTCCAAAAATTGGGCGCCATGGATTCTTTAAACCTATATAAATTAAATTCAAAATATGGATGCAAGTATGAATAACATTTAATATGGTTTAAATGTCCGAGATAACCACAAATATATGTAAACAAGCCATTAATTCATTTTTAACCCTGTATATCTCGTTGTTAAAACAAAAGCCTAAATAAACAAAAAGAAGCAAAAAAAGGAGTATGACTGTTTTACCAATGCTAAAAGTAAGAATAAGTTAAAACAATTAACGAATGCACCAACCTTCCAATATGGCACTTAAGTCCAACATGGCACTTAAGATGGCAATAGCCTATTTCGATAAATAGGAAGCGTAACTTAGTCAACATGCTATCCATGGAAATCCCAATTTAGGCTAGTTGAGTTCAAACACTACGTAATTACTAACGCATAAATAAGTTTTGAACTAAGTTAGATGAAGACGCAACTAGTATTTATACGCGAACACGAAGGACAAACAAATAGTCCCTAAAAATCCAAATAAAGATACCAATGAAACAACCCGGAAATGGAAAGTTCAAAAAAATTGCAAGTAATGAACCAAATTCTGCAATTTGGCAGATTTTTGTAGCGTTGTGAATTTGGTTCGTTGTAACGAACAAAATTTTAATTCAAAGCTGTAACTACCGAAACAAATTCTTCTTAAAATCATCAAAGGCATAAATAAACCCCTGCAAAATTTTAGATAATATCATACCTGCGCCATGTGGCACAAGCTCTGCCACAAAAAAAGAATGGTGGGACGTAATAAATATTTACAAAAAAAATCTCGACTAAACGCAACTATTCGCGCATTCTGAGGCAAAAACCGGGCCAATCATCCGATTTCTAATTATTCGCCCCCAGAACAGGGATAACGTGCCCCACAGCAACCCAGTAGGGTTATGATTGAAAATAATTTATTTTACGATATAACAAGACCGTCAATTATGACAATTCCTTGCACGTAATGACTTTGTTTAAAAAAAAACTTAAATCAAACAAGTTTTAGACAACGCGTTTCGATTTGATTCCGTTTTTTTCAATCATATTTACAACGAATCTGTAACAAAAGAATTATATCGTGTGGTAATTTATTACATGCAAATTAGTTTAAACTAGTTTCAACCAACCAATGAGTTCACTAAAAAGCGTAAATATACCTTAATTTTCATTTAGGAAATACAAGAAAATTAAATTTATATGCCGTATGACAAACTACAAAACTTTTAGATAATATCGCGCTTGATGATAAATACCTCTGCCACGTGGCGATAACTCCGCCACAGGAAAAAAATGACTTAACACCTAAGGGTGAACGTGTTTTTCTTTTAATTCATTTGTAAGGGAAAACTTAATCTCGACTAACAAACTTTTGTATCCCACCAATTTAGCATTATTCTAGAATACGCTGAAATAAGGAATTTATCCCTACATAATCTAAAAGGAATTGAGTAAATATCAATACGCGACTCGTCATGCAATTCAACTTAAAAAACAGCTACCAAAATAACAATCCCTTTAATTAAGTGTGTACAAAGGAGCAGAAAATAAATTAATAAATATTTTAATCACAGTAGTCGGAACTAAATGAAACAAAGATAAATGAAAACGCATTATAGTTTAATAGCTTAATTTTTGAAAGCCTTAAAAATAAGCCTATATTTCCAAAATATAGCCTTATTAAAAAACTCGCTAAAACCATAAGCGCTTTAAAAAAATGGAGTAAAAAGGAAAAAAATCTGCCTGATTAAATAAAGATGCTAAAAATAAAGGGGGGGAGAAAAAAAATTATTCTGTATAAGAATTTATCAGGTAACAAGATCGAATACTTACATTGAATCCTAAGTGAAAATTTGAGGAATCCTTCAAGTTCGTTGGCAGTTATTGCATTAATTAAAATATGCTTGTCTGTAATATAATACAACCCTTTCTGAAATGTCAAAAGACAATGTTGGAACCAAGAATGATCCTAAGATTAACGGCAAGCTTAGTGCTTTATAACTTTAGTGCACAAGCAATGACAAAAACACTAGACTAAGTGCCAATCTAGCCTTCCGAATTTTAATACAGCAGATTCCAAAAACTAAGTATAGCTCTTTGTCTGATTATATCGCCAACAATATTTGGTACGATCAAGACGATAACAACATAACTACAATTTGGCCCATAAAATTTCTCTCCATACTAATAGACCAAGAACACATGCTAAAAGGTGAAAGCTTCCTTAAGGGCTTATACGCCAACTGTGTCAATAATACGTATCTTAATCCAATAAACCCGTCAAGGGGATACGCCATTTTTCAAGTTATCCCAAGAGAATATAAAGACATAAAGAAAATAACCCTGAATTTCTTCCAAGAAGACGAAAACTTTGGAAGAAAAACGTTCCCTGGTTTAGACATAATCCTGCGTGATTAACTATGCTGTTGCCAATCACACATAAACTTAAGTTTCTCCATAGTAAAAATAATAAATGACCAATTGTCCTTATCGCAGTTGTGCCGGAAAGTCATTCGACAGAATATGCGAAGGAATGACATAGCTGCCACTCCGGAGGGCCTGCACCTCCCAAACCAATTATTGGTGTATTTAATGTACCTAAACTCACCTGAAGGCAGAAAAGATAATATAAAATTTGAACTCAAGCTTCTCAGCTCAAATGTTTCGTCATGGGAAGATTATCAACTTCTCGATATGCTTACATCCCCAATCTCAAGGGCGGCGCTGCCGGACGATTCACCCATATTGAAATTAAAACCTATTATTAGTGGGAGAAATTGTATACATAAATAATCTCGTTGAAATGAATAATAACAGAACCCTCTTATATTACCTGAAGTGTTATGGCTATGATAATCGATTATTATCGTTAATAAAGAAAAACAGTGCGTTATATGGATAAACCAGTAGTGAATACACATTTATAAAACTATGAAGTAGAGCAAATGTCACGAAATCTAAATACATTGTCTGTATATTGAAAAGAGAAGGTAGTTTCTTGAAAGTCTCTATAATTTCAAGCCTTTATGAAGTTCGTTAAAATGCGACCGCAAAGTCGTTAAACTAAAGTACGGAGCTTTAGGAAATCGAATTATGTTTGAACACACAAATAGCCAGGTGCAAGGTGGCACCGGTGAAAAAGTAGTTCAACCTCGACGACCTGAAGTTACCTTTTTTTTCCTCACTCAATGTAATAATTCATTATTGGTTAATATGGAGCTTGAGATGACTCGAATTACGGTCGAATGAATGAGTACCCGATGTATTGAGGAAATGCCGGTAAATGAGGAAATGCCGGTCTTCGCGAAAAAATGGGACGTTAAGTATGATTTAAGGAAATTTGACGTAAAATTCTACGAGTTCGGTCTAGACTTCGCAAACAACCCAAAATATCGGCCAGCGAGAGGCAAGTTAGGAATCAAATATAACGGTAGAAAGGGGAAATACCTCCATTTTATTCAACATGAAATTAGGAAGTTACAAAAAAACACAAAATCCGGTACTGGTATGTTAAAGGTCCTTGTCAGACAGATTTATTACTTCTTGACACATGTAGAAAACAAAAGTTAGTTTATAAGATTGAAGGAAATTCAGACTGCGTTAAATACCGTGGAAAGCCTCACCCCCTCCAAGAGATTAAATACTACAAACAGTATTTATATAATCCTAGAAGTTTGGCCTATAAAGCCAAAAGAAATGAAATTATATTCAAAAGAATAAAAACCTATGAAGCAAAATCAAAAGTAGTCAAGAAATCAAAAAAACTATCCCAATCGAAATATTAAGTAACGTACGCATTTGTTTGTTAAAAGATAAATCCTTGTGTGAAAACAAATAAAATATATATCTCCCCAGCCTAAGAATCAACCGTACGTTCAACATAAGCAAAGTAATAAGTTATACGGATACGAATCTTGATCTCATCTTGTTTTCTTAGGGCAATGAAATTTACCATAAAATAATATAAATATAATATCATAAGCACCCTGTTTCCTTCCCTGAAAAAAAAAGAAGAACAAATAGTAGGAATTAAAATTACCGTTCGATTATCAATCATAAGAAGTTTCCCTGTACTATGTCTAATGAAACATTAATTCCAGAGACAGCAAAAAGGATGTGGATAACAAATGTCATAACAATCTTCATTTCCCAAACGATAGCCCAAGATATCGTAAAACATGGAATAATCTTCAAACATGAGAACTCGTTACTTGCAAGCCACAATGCCTGGAAAATATTTATGAAACTGGATCCCAAACCGTTTGAAACCCTATTTCAACAAGTAATGAGACTAGAGAAGAATACCAATGAATTAAAGGACTCTATATTCCAATTCTTAAAATCAGACAAAAGCTTGCAGACCACGAAAGACATGTACCACAAGGAAAATTCAGGAAATATACCCCCCATTCCTCCTAAACTAGTGGACGATTTTGACAAGAAAATGGCAGAAATCGATAAAGCTCTAGGAACTGACAACAGAGGGAACAATAAAAAGAGGATTAAGTAATACGGACGGATCTATAAGCGAATATACTACGACAAAATATACCACAGGTTCCTTCTTGACAACTTCCAAGAAAAATAAACTCTATGATGGAAATTACGCCATGCTAAATGAACTACCGAGCCTACGGACTTTTCTCAAAGAATTATGGCTAAATCATGCTGAACAAAATATTACGAAACAAATATTATCAAAAATAACAAAGGAAAAAGACTACAAAAAAATTATCAACCTAAAGGAATTAAAATTCTCAAGTACACAACAAGATGATAAGAATAAAAATCCTACAGAAATAAAAATAAAAAACACCAAGACAACCACGCCTACATATGAGACCCCAATAACAGATATACAATCTTCAATGTCGGAAACTACGATGAGCACAGTCCCAGAAATGAGCGCACTTAGCAAGGAATCACCTAAAAATTTGACCACACTAACTTATCTAAGACCAACGATACTTAAAAAATGGACGTGGTCAACAGGACCCACGTATTACCGCACCCGGTCGATTGAAGTATTTAACATAGGCTTTATAGCAAGACTCCCAGTGAGGCATAACTAAATACAAACGATAAAATTACAATCGAATAAACCAGGAGAAAATAAAAATAAAAAAAAAAAAGAGGAAGAAGACGATTACGTACATAAGAAATGTTGGACAATAGACGGCAAACGTACTTGTGAAAGATTAGCAAGGGCCGACGAGCCGTAAAGGTAATATATCGAACAATTACCTGAACTAAAATACAAAAACGCTCTAAGAGTATCGATTCACCAATCCTTCTTAATACTGTATAGACAGAGACTGCAAGCACTATTTGAATTATTCAATGCAGAAATACAAAAGTTGAAGCAAAGTACCACAAGAATCTTCGAAGTATTCTTTCGAAAAAGCAAATACCGCAGATCAGCTAGTCTAATACCAATCGTGGGAGAATTAGCCTCACGCTTGTTTGGGCTTTCAACTGAAGAAGACCTAAATATCCTAAGGGACAACATAGGACAACTAAATAACGCCATGAACGTGACCTTACATGTCCAAAAAATACAGGCCAGTATAGCCAATTATCAGAGACACAAAATTGAAGCGATTTCAAAGAAAATATCAAAAACAGTAAGCATTAGGAATTATTTAAAAAATGAAGTAGATCGTGCGATTTCCGATTCAAGTCTCACCATGGTATCACTAGACATAGTGACAATGTCTTTACTTAACTTGGCAACTGATGTCAGCAAATTTGAATTTGCATTATTTGCCCTTACTGGAGGAACCTTGTCATATGACCTGGTGGACCCTTCGAACCTAAAAAGTATCTTAGACGAGATAAAAACACATCTAACGTTCGGTCTACATCTACCAACAGAACCAGAAGTAGCAAACCTGTTCCACTATTACACCAAACTCAAAGTTCATATAACAGAAATAAGCGAACAACTATTTGCAGTAGTAACAATTCCATTAATAAATCAACAATCCATATATGACTTGTATAAAATTTCTACGTTTCCAGCCAATATAGGCAAAACCAATTCGTTCATGACTATCACCCCCGAAGCGGAATACTTACTTGTCGATCAAGATAGAAGAAAATATGCCTTAGCAAATCCACAGGACCTTAAGGAAAGCGTAGCATTCAAAAATCTAGTATTTCAACTAACCCTGCCTATTTATAATGTAAAACCTGGATCCTGTATGTTAGATATATTCTTAAAAGAGACTCAACAAGAGGAAGTTCCAAATTCATGCGAGGCACTAATAGGTAGTACTAAGCGAGAAATATTTATTCATCTTAGAAATGACCTATGGCTATTCTCCGTTCAAAAAGAAACAGTCGGGACTATCTCTTGTTATAATAATACAGAAAAAATCGATCCAAGCTACTGAACCGAACTACTATTGCAAGACATGGGAACCATTACAATAAAACAAGGATGCCGACTGGTAACCAAAGAAGCCACGGTACAAACACCACTGATAACCACAAGCACGAATATAATAAGCCCCAAAGTGGTCAATTTCAAACCAATAAATTTATCATATACAATTCCTAATATCGCAAACGAAGAAGGGAAAACCGAAATATGGTCAAAAATAGAGAATGTCAAGGGAACCTTACCATTAACAAAAATAAAAGAAGCCTTAGAATCTCAAATTCACCTATTTACCAATGAAAACCAAAGATTGACGTATGTAGGAAATAGATACGGAATATTTTCAACGAATTTTTGGTGGTATATCCTCCTGACGGTGGGATTCGTATTCATGATCTCGTATTCTATAAGAATCGTATTGAACCTAAATTACGGAAGAATTTTGAGAATGACGCGTAGAAAAAGACCAAAGTCAGATCACATCGAGCCGAGTGAGATGCAAAATCTAAACCCGGAACTCCCTGATAATCCTTAAACAAAAAATAAGGGAGGACATGATCGAGCAAATGGGAGTGAGGTCCTCATTCGCGCCATGTCCAGTCCTAAATCTCTACTTACCGTTTGTGTAAACCCATGCAACTGCAAAGATATATTTCTTAAGCGGCAAGGACGCGCATAAACAGTAAAAACTTGAAAATTTATAGTAAATCAAGACCTCCCATAAAACCATGTAACCTAACTCGCAGGTAGTTATATAATAAAAAGTTAATGTTAAAATAGATGAGTGTTGAATAACATTTAAGAATGCATCAAATATTGTAGATATATCAAACGCACATCTATACAAGTATATATATAATCACCAAATCTTGAAAATTTCATATTGTGTTATTTTTGTAGACATAATCATTTTTCGTATGACTACTTAAATTGTCTCGTAGTAACCTAGTATTGCTGCAATATGCATGTAGAGCATGATGATTGCTTTTATTCATTTTATCTTTGAGTTTAATTACACCCATATTAAATTGATATGATTCGTACTACTAATCATGACTATTATTTAAAACAATAGTCCCCGTATAATATTGTATTATTGCTGTTCGTGTTTTAACTTGTTTGATTATAAAGAGCATATGATTCTGTCCAGATATTTATATTCTAGGAAGCAGAATAATAAGTGAGGATTAACTATTGGTGCACAAGCAAGCAACACAGATACAACCCAGTAGCATTTACTCTCATCATTCGTCAACCACCGATAAGTAATCACCGAGAAAACCCCTGAAGACAATGACCTGATGAAAATCCAAGTCATCCAAGCCTAGTACCAGGTAACACTACACAAACCATTATCAGCGAATCAAGAATTCCATATATAAATATTCATACATGAATTGATCCACCCCGACCAGTCATGTCGTAAAACTGCATAAATATCCGTCAAATAACTATCCTTAGACGGCAAAGTCCTTAAGGTCTAATGTTTATAACACCAAGAATAACCCTGGAGCCAATTCCTCAAAGATTATATATCTTAAGCCTCAGATCAAAGACAATATGTTAAACCAAGAGGCCAAGATCAAGTTTTGAACATACCCAATTAGAGGTCACGTAACCAAACTATCCTCCATGAGAAGAGGAACCAATCATAATCAATTTTGTGGGAAATATAAACTGTACGTGCTAAATTTTTCCCGAAATGAAGTGTTAAAAGAAGAGAACCAACCAGTCATTATCGTTTTAATCCCTCAATGATGATATATCATTATAACAAGAATCAAAGACAATACATCAAATATAGAACCTGAGATAGAGTTCTAATCCATCCATAGTTACCCTTACATGTCTTACATAACCCTTAGTCCAAATAAAGGAAAGACTGTATGTGAACAATTTACGGGAAACACAGACTGTACGAGTATTAGATTTTCCCGAGTATAAAAGTATCAAATAATAAATACCCAGCCCATCTAACAAGATACCAATTAAATTAAACAATTTCCCGTATTGTTTTTTACATAGTTAAATTTTCCACGGCTCGGTAACATCAATCCAACGTATTTGACATGACAAACCACGCACGGACAATTTTGTGCAAGTAGTCATACTTAGGAACATTGTAAACGCTTATCCCAAGCAACAAGTGCCAAAAGATGAAACACCATGAAGACAACCCATAAACAATTAGCCGACACAATAATTAGTTCGACGGAAGCCCAAAATAAAGTGACTACGTATGTGAGTATTATAGACACGTAGAATGATGAAGTAAGTGTGAATCTTATGTATCTAACTATAACTTTAGTGAATACTGAAAAAATTTTCATAATCAGTTGAAAATAAGTGTAAAATGCATTATCCCAATGTTGGAATCAGACATCAAGTTTAAAAATTATATTGTGAAACCTTTTATTTCCAATCACTTATCTTATATATATATTAGTGCCCTTGAAGTCAGTTACGTATTGTATCATTAAAATGTCAGGTGGAAGTATAGACAAGTTTAGAGAAAAAAAATATAAATATGTAACATTTTAAGTGATAGGATAGTCGCAAAAGCAGAACTCGATTAGTTAGAACCATGTAGAACCAATTAGAATCAGTT
Organism: Artemia sp. Qi Xiang Cuo; assembly: GCF_049724085.1. NCBI lineage: Eukaryota > Metazoa > Arthropoda > Branchiopoda > Anostraca > Artemiidae > Artemia > Artemia sp. Qi Xiang Cuo. The sequence continues at coordinate 759,228 of NC_142801.1, forward strand.
ACGTATTGTATCATTATAATGTCAGGTGGAAGTATAGTCAAGTTTAGAGAAAAAAATATAAATATGTACCATTTTAAGTGATATAATAGTCGCAAAATCAGAACTCGATTAGTTAGAAACATGTAGAACCAATTAAAATCAGTTACGTATCGTACCATTATACTGTCAGGTGGAAGTATATTAAATTTTAGAGAAAAAAAAATATAAATATGTACCATTTTAAGTGATATGATAGTCGCAAAAGCATAACTCGATTAGTTAGAACCATGTAGAACCAATTAGAATCAGTTACGTATCGTATCATTATAATGTCAGGTGGAAGTATAATTAAGTTTAGAGAAAAGGCAAATATGTACCATTTTAAGTGATAAAATAGTCGCAAAAGCAGTACTTAATTAGTTAGAACTATGTAGAATTATTAGCATATCAGGTAAAGGAATTTTAGTATCAGGTGGAGGGAACAATAATTATTACATAATCATAAAATCAAATGTGTTAGTCAATAGAAACTCTTTGACCCTTTCGTCAAATAGAGTGTATTGGTAGTGGACTTTAAGGTGATGTTTTAATAAATGTAGTATATTATAATAATCGTTAACATGGAAAAAAATATATAACTTACCAAGGCTAAGTTAATTCAAGTAACAAATACCAAGTCAAAAAAAAAGGGGGAAAGCGAGATTAAAATTTAGAAGAGTAGAAAGAGTAGGGTAATACAACGATGAGGACATCGTTAAGAATGGGAAGGATGATATGTAATGGAATCAATTTCAAATACCCCAAAAATTTTCCAAGTAAAAATGCCCAGAATATAAACCCAAACAATTTAAGTAACAATTAATTGTCAAATTTAAAAAGTAGCGAAACATTGTTTTACACTTTTAACACAATACATCTTAGGTTTGAAATTTGCATAAAATGTGTCAAAAATTGTATAAAGTACAAGGACGAGCTTCTGACAATATTTGCGTGTAATTCAATGTTAAACTTTGTATCAAGTAAAAAGTTGTATCATGCTAGGAAGAATTCCAAAGTGAAGTTTTAAAGAGTCATAAATCCTATCAAAAGTTAATTAAAATCGAGTAGCCGATTGGGACAGCACTACCCAATAGTAAAAGAAGACAAAAAATTTGAACCAACAGGATTAATATGATGCGCTCTTCAGTAACGCCCGTATGTAACCTTCGGCTAAAATCTCAGAGTATAGTATTTTCGAACTGGGCAATTTGGAGGCAGTCTATTTGGATTCTTTTTCCAGCCTTATGTCAATCTTGTATGAATCCTATGAAAGTTTTACTTAAGATTCGGGTCAGTTTATTGTAGACTCACTTTCAACCTTTTATCCCATGTGAATTAAATATACAATAGTATTGAATCAGTGACCAGTTTTAACTTAGTGCCATTTACTGCAAGTGTTTTGATATACCGAAGCTCTGTTCCAGTTCTGTGAGTAAATAAATGCATCATCTTCTTATTTTATTATCTTTATGCTAGTATTTCTCGAGATAACTCGTCCTTGTGGCTCCACTGGCTACCGAGAAGAACTAAATCCATTTAATCGTATTTTGACTCAGTGTGGCTATTAATGGAAGCTGCCCGCTTGTCGCGTTAATTTTAGCTTCCTACGCATGAAGTTCCGCTTTCACTTAAGTTTGCCACTCTCGGACCAACAAACAATAGTTCAATTGAAAATCACAGAGAGAAATAATTAAATGAGTAATTCATGTACAAAGAAATAACTTGAAGCAGAAGAACAAAACCCTTTTATCGAAAACTTCCCCTTCCTTGAAAACTCGCCATATCATTAACTCAAACCCCTCCCCCCATTACACCTCCCTGACATCCTCTTTCCCCCAAACGCACTTGACAAAAATGGTGAGATAGTCGTCTTAATTACAATAGTCTAAAACTTATATAAGGGGAAAAAACAGAGCCCAGGGGCAAGGGTTATCAGGGGCATGTAAGTTTTCTATAAAATGGACGGCAGTATAAACTTTGGACAGGATATGGCTTATTAGATTGGAAGCCGGAAGTTTTAGTGCTCTTTTTAAGAGTCAAAAGTGGAAGGAGGGTAACCATTCCCCCCTTCCAAGCGTGTCATTATCCAAAACACATCCGATCAAAATTTTAGCCCCTTCTCCCCAAAAATAATAAGATCCCAAGATAAAAAAATTCTAAGTTCAAAAAAAGTTCAGAATCAAAAATAATTAAGATTTCCCTCAAGGGCTAAGCCCGTAAACCAGCTAAAAGCAGTGTTTATGCTCTTTTTAGTTTTGACATTGATCTTTACCATCCTGTGAAGGACCAGGTTCAAAAATAATCTATGGATTGAAATCAAAAGTTCAAGAATGGTCACTAGGAAGGGGTGTTTTCAAAACTAATGATGATATATGATATACAAACACATATGATTCGCCAACAAAAGGGATTGTAAATGTGTTTTGACGAACAAAAACTGTATGAAAAACAATACCCATCTACTAAGCATATGACAAAAAATACATACATTACGATCCTCGTTCAATTGTATATTACAATTCGTATAACAACTTCTTTTATTTGACATCTTATCACTTCAAGTGATGATAATAAGTTGGACCAGTTTTCTTTCTTTATATCAAGACTCAAGGCTAAAATGATTACGCAATGCTCATCAGATAAGGGCACTCTGCCGGGAAGTATTTCATTGTTTCAGCGACAAAATTTTTGGTACTCAAATGCATTTTCACCGGAACTAGTTATCTCAATGACATAGCACCAATACCGGATGGTGACTTTCTTGGAAAAAAATACAATATGAATGATAACGCAAATCCTATGTGTGTGGCGCAGTCACCGAATTCGTTGAGGCATAAGGGACAGTGACCAGATTTGTTGAGGCATGAGGGGCAGTAACCGGATGTAGAAACCCCATACTACTACTGTCTGGTGTATGTTTAAGTTTGAACTAGCTGGGCTTATTGTGGGGGATGTTTAACTGACTAAAAGAAAATATTTTCATCCTAATGCTACTGCTTCTGCCCATACTCAGGGTTCCCAACTTTTTGGCCCATGAATATGTTCCCTGAGCATCCAAAAATGTGTCATTTTTGGCCGAATTATGTCCATGTTTTGTGTATAATATTTCTTTAATATATACTATATATAATAAACTATAATATGTATCTTAATATAAACTAGTTCTTTTTTACGACTTGTAAACTTCTTTCAAAGTGGCTAGTTAACATCAAATATGATGAAAACGAAAAAAGGTCATCTGATAGATCAGTATTATATATAATTATATGATTGTAGATCAGCATTATAAATATAATAGGGGAAAAAATTCAAATGAGCCACATTAAAACTGAAAACGAACAGAAATAATTTCGTATATGAGAGGACTGCCCTTTTCTCAATATCCCTCTTTTCATGCTAAAGTTTTTAAAAACTTTCAATAAAAGACTTGATCATAATTAGACGATACTTGGGCTTCAGGGATCGTTCATAACAAATTGAGAAAAAAGATTGAACTTTAGCTTAAAGAGCGGCAGTTGTGTACTGTCAATTAGTTTCAAGAAGGATCGTATAAAGCTAGCAAACACGTTATATTAGGAACTAGATATTCAGGAACTGGATCCTATAAAGCGACCAGACATGTTTTCTAGGTTAGTGGGACAAGCTGATCAGATTTCCCGTCTTAATATATACGAAGTGCAATCAATAGCGTTGAATGTCATACCAGAAAAAAATACCTGTTTTGGCCAAAGGCTAATATATTAATCTTTTTTTTAGGATAAAATACGGGTGAAGATTAGGATTCTCATCAGTCTGAAAAAACTATTTCAACGATTCGAATAGATTGTTTGCCTTTTTGATTAATTATTCTCACTGATATGCAGAATTCCAAAAGAATTTTGGTAAGTAAATAGTTTTCTTACATTATAATGAAAACGAAACTATTTCGTATACCCAATTATATCATAATTATCTGACGTGTAGGTTTATATCAGATATCTGAATAGCATCTTAATTCTTCCATATCTACCTTCTGCGGTGAGAGGCTTAAGTCCCTACCGGTTTAAAGATCTTCTGAGTAAAGCTTATAATTGACATACCTATCGTGAGGAAAATAGCTTATGTTACATCGTATTCATAATATTATTCTAAAGGTTAAACTACTTCTTAGGGATCCATGTTTCTTTTTCATGATTTAAGAGTTTAAGCCGATGGAATTTTGAGCAAAATAATTTACCCCCATAAGTTTTAATCATATCTCTCTTACTCTCACTTGAAAAGCATACATTTTTTTCTTTTATTCTTTGTGGTGAAAGAGATTATTACACAAATTGGGTTATATTTTTTATGTACATTGTATCTACATTATTATTCTATAGGTTAAGCTCCTTCTTAGGGAGCCATGTTTCTTTTTTATGATTTAAGAGTTTAAGCAGATGGAATTTTGAGCAAAATAATTTACCCCCATAAGCTTTAATCGTGTCTCTCTTACTCTCAGTTGAAAAAGCATACATTTTTTTCTATTATCCTGTGTTGTGAAAGAGATTATTTCACAAAACGTGTTATATTTTTTGATGCGCATCGTATCTACAATATTATTATATAGATTAAGCTCCTTCTTAGGGAGCCGTGTTTCTTTTTTATGTTTTAAGAGTTTAAGCAGATGGAATTTTGAACAAAATGATTTACCCTAAGTTGTAATCGTGTCTCTCTTACTCTCCGTTGAAAAAGTATACATTTTTTCTTTTATCTTGTGTAATGAAAAAGATATTATTTGATCCCCTCTTTGGGTGTTACCTGACGAAAAAACTAAAATTTTACTTTGTATTCAAGGAAAATGGTGGTCAATATCCAGATCTGAAAAGACCAAAGTAGATGATAGATCTGGATCGAATATGGATGATCTAGACTTTATCGTCTCAAAGAATATGTCCAGGGAATCAGTGATAATGTACGCGCCTCCACGTGCTAACCAGGACATCTCTGAAGAGTTAGCTAATGATATGTCTCAAATGACGCCGAACAATGGCTCTCATGATGTGACTTTATTAGCTAATTACGTATATTAAGTCATAAGCTAATTATGGTAAAAATAGGAGGGGTAGAGAGGGCAAAAAAACCACAATTTGTATTTTACATAAATGAAAATCCGTAAGGGTCTTTTTTTCTTCAAGTTTATAATACACCTACAATTCCGCAAGGGAAAATAGATCACGACCGATAGTTGTGTGTGTGCGTTAACTCATGGGACTATTGTAGGAAAAAGAGAGGGATGGAGCAAACCCCTATTTCTATCTTACATAAATGAAAATTATTAATCATCTTTTTTTTCTTCTATCCTTTAGAAAGTTAGGGTAACCCTATTTTTGTTTGTCTCTAAGCTAAGCACTATAATATCCCAATTTTTTCACTATTACGCTCAGTAAATTTCTGTTCACGAGGTATTTTTCAAACTCTTGGGGTAAATTTTCCCCTTAGAATTGATGTCCCTGGCAAGTGCAGAGGCAGGAACATCCTATTCTAATTCTCGGTTGGTTGTAATAAACTAAGATTGATCTGTTAATCAGATACTGTTTTAAGTTTGACTTCTTATAGGATTTTTGGTACTTATTTAGTAGCCTGTAAACATGCGGGTAGAACAGCATTAAAATCTCAATGGTGCTATATGAAAAATAGGTTTTCGCTGCCTAGTGAGGTTTTGCTGACTCCGTGACGAATGTTTAACTTCAATTTTTTGGGGTTGAAGGGGCAAAAAAAGCTACCTAGGTTAGGTTGGTTTAGGTTAGGCTATGTATTTAATATATGCCATGCTTTACCCCCACCCCCTAATGTACAAATAAATAGCCAAAAATTTGTTTCTAAACTATTATTTTTTTTATCATAATTTGTTTTATTTCATTAGCATTAACCAAACTTCACTTCTTGCGTGTTTACCGACTAATAAATAAGTACCGGACTTTTTTCTGCTCAATTATTTTCTGCGAAATTAATATCGTAAAATGGGTGAAATATAAAATTGGTTAAGTTGTCTGCAGCTATTTTATATGACTGTAAGTGTACGAGTATTTAGCCAGCATAATAGTAGGAGAAAAGTAAGTTTTGACCTGGGAAAAAAATTGGTACAGTTTTATTTAGTTAATAAAATAGCTGATATTCCACATGGAAAATAAATCCTGTTTTTATAGATTAACATTGGTTAATTATCGCCTCTTCCATCAACATCAGCTCAAGGATCAATTATTGTCAATGAGTCTACATCGATCCTAACACCACCACCAATGGATTTTCAAGATAGTGCAGTAGTTCATGATAACATAGAATAACAGAGGAGACTTTCAAATGATCTTTTTGGTGATATAGCTACACTAGATGATTTAACATGTGATATAGTGATGACTGAGGACTCGGAATGGTTAAATAAGTTTATAAATGAATATTTAGGTGATATCCCCCCAATTGCATTTAAACCGAGATCACATGGTACTATTATTGATGATGATATACATAAAAATCAAATTTTGTCAAAATCCGATGTTGGATGGGTTGATCAGCTCTCACCATACACATGTATTATTTTGGATGATTTTACTCGTGGGTTAAATGAAAACCCACCCTCTACTATTTTAATGGACAATATTGAAGTTCAAGATAAATTTGCAATAGCTGATCAACTTAGCCCCGACACACTTGAAGTTATGCCTAGTGAATTGGGGGATTTCAGACCACGCCCCATCCCCATTATTGCGATTGAACAGACTGATGGTGGTGCTATTGAATCGGGAGATTTTATGTCACCCTCCACCCCCATTCTTGAGGTTGAACAGAGTGGTTATGATGATGATATTGAAACATCACCGTCACCTACAATTACACTACCAGATTTTTTTTCTAACTCTGCCGTGCACCATACTAATGTTTTATGGCTGCTTTCGGTGACCCCTTTAGTTCTTTAATGTCAGGGGGTATAGTAACAGACCCCCTGGCTAATACACACTTCTACGTTAGAAAGATTTAAGCGCTTCTTGAACAACAGATGCGGATCTGGGGAAGAAGGGACCGTTTAAAAGCATCAATACCACTGAAAATATTCTATTTAAAGGAAAATGCCAGTGAACTTTATTCTATATATTTGCATACAGAGATGCTACCAATTCCCCCGCATTTGGAAAATTATGAGGAGGTATTTTTAGATTGGGTAAATAGTATCGTAAACAAACTGGATAATTATAATGAGGGGGTAGTGGGTTGGTTGTTATATTTATTGAGAATTTAAACGTCAATATTTGTAGAGTCAAGAAAGATTTTATTTTAAGAGGTGGTGAGGAGGGGAAGGGGGCTATAGTGTTAAAATATCATTCAGGTTTAGAGGGTTGTAGAGGTATACAACGAATCTGTTTCGATGCTAGGCTACAGTGTTTCAAGTATGCATTTTTGATCGCGGCCTTCTGACCCCTGCGTGATAATGCTTCTAAAAAAACGTTGGACAAATTGGCAGCTAATGGGGATGGGTCATATTTTCCTAAAGTAGATTTCAATTGTTGAAATTGTCAAATTCCCGTAACACTATAGGGGATAGATATTTTTGAGCAGGCTAATGAACATTTAAAGATTGATGTTATGGTGTTAAAGTATGAAACAGAATTTGATGCAAGTGAGTGCACTGATAAAAAGGGTGTGATATTTCCAGTGAGGGATCCGTCCATTGAATCAGTGAAGCACTGGGTCTGGCTTCTAAACACGCCTCCTTCAGAGCCTGATTCAATTGGACATTTTACTCCAATTAAAAATATTATTAGGGTTTTAATTGAGGATAAATGGGGGAGTGGGGTGTATGCTACTATTGTCCGACATGCCTGTCCAGATTTCGTAGCGATTTAAAGCTAAAGAATCACTTTAAATACTGTAAACGTCATGGATACCAGGCTATGAAAACGGTTAACGGTGATAGAGTGATCTTGCCTTTCAAGAATTACCAGAACTCACTCCTTCAGAGCAACAACATCGCTTTGGACTGCGAAGCTAAACTCACAGGCGTGCACGATTCGTCAAATCCAAATCGTGTTAAGATACATGAAGCCATTGGGTTCTCTTAAGCTCACGCCCAAAGAGACTCTAGTAATACCATGCAAGTGTTAGATGTAGTCGAGTCGTTGGGTGGGGGTGATTGCATGCGCATCGCATTGACCAATCTCATTAAAACAGAAAATTGCGCAATTTCACGGTTGCGCTATAATCATTATCCAGTGATTCTATCACCAGATGACAGATTGTCTATTAAAAATAGTAAAATATGTTGGGTTTGTAAGGGAGAATTTGATGATGGTACGGGGAAAGGGGGAAAGAGGATGGTGATCAATCATGATCGTTTATGCTAGGAAATTTCATCGGGAGGGTTTAACTTAAGAGGGGTGGCACATCGATCGTGCAATATTAAGCTTAGTCACCAATATTTCGTGCCAGTTTTTATACACAATTCCAATTATGATTTAAAATTTATTTTACCGGCGTTAGCCTGCATGCCGAAGGGTGCAGTTGTAGATAACGCATTGGTAGATGGTTCTTATTACCATCTATCAGATAACGCATGGGATTAACCTATCTCATTAAAACAGTAAATGGCGTAATTTCACGCTTGCACTATACTCACTATCCAATGATTTTATAACCAGATGACAGATTGTTCATTAAAAATCGTAAAATATGTTGGGTTTGTATAGGGGAAATTTGATGATGGTACGGGGAAGGGGGGAAAGAGGAAGGTGGTCAATCATGATCGTTTATGACAGGAAATTTCATTGGGAGGGAGTAACTTAAGAGGGGCGGCACATCAATCGTGTAATATTAACGTTAGTCACCAATATTTCGTACCAGTTTGTATACACAATTCCAATTATGATTTAAAGTTTATTTTACCGGCGTTGGCCCACATGGCGAAGGGTGGAGTTGTAAATAACACATTGGTAGATGGTTCTTTTTCCTATAATATCATACCCAAATAATTTGAGCACCAGCTGCTCCTAGAAGTCCAGTGGAAAAGAGTGGACAAAGGAGATACTTGTCTGAATAAAATCCGTTTTTTAGAATCCTTTAGTTTTCCCCCAAGTCTTTCAGTCAATTGATGCAGGTACAGAAAAGTGACTATTTTGACAATTTCTCCCTCCTTAAACAGCGCTTCCCCGGTGTTGAAATGTATATGATTTATTAACGTTTAAGGGCTTATACGCATACGATTACTACAACTCTGCCTTGAGGCTAGATGATGTATCATTACCGCCTATCGAAGGACTTTACAATTCCCTTACGGACAGTCAATGCACTACTGTTGACTATGAATTCGCCAAGAGGGTTTAGGCAAAGGGAGGATGTAAAGATGCGTGGAATTACTGTAAAATGTACTTGGATAGTGATGTATTGACTCTTTTAGACATTTTTTGCGAGCACTTTGATAAAATCTATGGGGAATTTGGATTGGATTTCAGATATTATTTTTCCACTCATCATCTGGTAATAGATTTGATTCTTAAAATCAGTAAAGAATAAATAGGTCTGATCACCGACGTGGATCTTTATCTATTTGTAGAGAGATCAATGAGGTGAGGGTATGTTTTTCACGGGGACCGTATTTTGAAAACTGATCTGACAGGACTGCACACCAATGAAAAGTCAGATGAAGTTTTTTTATATGAATTCTCTTTATCCGTCTGCGATTTCTCACTACCGTTTGCCGTGTGGCAATTACAAATAGCTTACCGATCCTTGTGCTTCAAACTTTCCCAACATTGCCACCGTTGAGGAGAATGGACCGCAAGGATTGTTTTTTGAAATTGACGGAGAAATACCAATGGAAATCCATGATTCGGTAAAAAAATTTTTCCCGTGGATAAATAGACCGGTCGTTAAGAAGCTGAGTACATACAATTTATCTTTGGTAGAGGATGGGAGTATGCACTGGGTACCTTCAAAGCAAAAACATATTGCTGACCTTAACCCGAAACAGAATATCGTTGTTCACCATGTGCTATTGTGGTGGATGGTATCCAATAGTTTCAAAGTCACAAAGATGCGTAGAGCCCACAAATTTGATCAGAAGCCATACAGGAAAACTTTTATTGACACCTTTGTCAGTAAACGCTCACAAGCGAAAACGAATTTTGAAAAAGAGATCTATAAAGTCATATTAAATTCAGCCTTCGGTAAAATGTGCGAAAGCGAACGAAACAGAAGTCGATGTGACATTGTAACCAATCCCAGAGAATGCGCTCCAATCCTCGCCGACCCGGACTTCACATCTTTCACAATCATAGACTCTAATATGGTTCTCCTACACCGCAAAATAAGAAACATCATTTTATATAAAAATTAATTAAAAAAACTTTCCGAAAAAAAATCAGTTTTTCAAAGAAAATTAAAGGCCATTTTAAACTTCAGCTAAGCAAATACAAATATCTTTTAAAATTCAAACTCAAAACGACCAGAAATTACTATTAAAGAATAAATGAAACCCAAAATGAACAGAAATTAAATAGACAATCATAGCAAAAACATAAAACAAGTAAAGATATAAATGAGTAAATAGATCTTAAAGCGAGTACTGCTTAGATTGAATATGAAAATCAAGCTTAAGACGAAAAAATTTTCATATTGAAGTACAAATGAAACTTAAAACGAACAGAAGTTTAATAAACAATCTATACAAACAAACATACAATAGATATTAATGTAAATTAATAAATAACTCTTAAAACTAGTGAAAATTAAATGGAATATGCAAATTAAGCTTGAAACAATCAAAAATCACCATAAACAAGAGTTTGGGTATGACCTCCTTCTCTCACTGTAAAAGTCTAAAACCTATTGTGTCATTGCCGCTTTACTGAAAACCAATTTTGTGACAAATATTTTGTTTTGTACTTATCTCTGAAAATAAACATTAAAATTATAGTAACATTTTGAACTGATGAGCTTTCAGCAATTAATATCATTATACATCAAATATTCAGTTTAATTTATTAGCTCTTTTTAAAGTTGTTAAAGACGTATATAGTATCCCTACAAACAAGTGATTGGATACTGCCTCCTTTCCTAACTGTAAATAAAAACCAAAAGCCTACTGCGTCATTGGCACTTAACTGAAAACGGACTATATTACAAATAATTTCTTTTCCAGTGCTTCAGCATTGAAAATAAAAATAAAATTAAAGCGAAATAAATTCTTGAACTGATGGATCTTTCAAAAATTATTATCATTATACATCAAATATTCAATTTGATATTGTTAACACTTTCCAAGACTGTTTAAGACGCATATAGTTTTCAGTAAAGCGCCAATAACGCAATAGGTTTTAGAATTTTACAGTGAGAGAAAGAGGTCATACCCAAACTCTTATTTGTGGTGATTTTTGATTGTTTCAAGTTTAATTTGCATATTCAATTTAAGTTTCACTCGTTTTAATATGTATTTATTAATTTACATTAATATCTATTGTTGGTTTATTTGCATTGATTGTTTATTTAATTTCTGTTCGTTTTAAGTTTCATTTGTACTTCAATAGGAAAATATTTTTTTTGTCTTAAACTTGATTTTCATATTCAATCTAAGAATTAATCGATTTAAAATCTATTAATTCAATTATATAATAACTTGTTGTATGTTTTTGCTATGATTGTTTATTTACTTTCTGTTCGTTTTGGGCTTCATTTATTCTTTAATAGTAATTTCTGCTCGTTTTTAGTTGTAATTTTAAAATGTATTTTTATTTTCTGAGCTTTATTTTAAAACTGCCGTTAATTTTATTTTAAAAAAATATTTTTTATGAAATTTTTTTTAAATTAATTTTTGTTCGTTTTTGATTGCAAAAAATTTCAAGTTTTAAAAATTTCTCATTTCAAAATCAAACTTAAAAAAATCAAATATTCATCAAAGTTCCAAACTGATATCAAAGTAACAATATCAAAGTGAAAAAATGGGTTTGTGTCAACCTCAGAGTTTTTATTATCTGATGTTTGAACTATTTTTAACAGAGTGGCTATTTCAAAATTTTTACCGGATGGGTTTGGGGAAAAAAGGCGTGGGGGGACTAGATTAAGCTTCAATCTCTTTTGACTATTTAAAAGTGAACTAGAACTTTCTATTTTCAATCAAATGAGCCCTCTGAAGTTTATACGAGTATCCTTTCTATAAAAACCATATAAATCCCCAGAGTATAACTTAAAACGCCTATCCCTCGGCCCTGGGACGTTGTGTCGACCCTGGAGTTTCAATATTTGATGGTTGAACTATTTTTAACAAAATGGTCAGTAGAGTGCTAAGTACCATTTTACGTGAAGCTATACGAATTACCATGCTTTTTTCTGAAGCTATAGGAAAACCTTTCCAGAGTATGTACTTATGGATTCGAGCTGATTATGTTCCTTCCTGTGCTATTTGGGGAGATTACGTTCCTTGGCACCTTTCCAGAGCATGTATCTATAGTCACGGGTGTATAAGATAATCAGAAATCCAAAATGAACTTTGAAAAAATCAAAGTTCTGTGTGTGTGTGTGTCTGTGTGTGTGTGTCTCTGTGTGTCTCTCTGTGTGTGTGTGTCTGTGTGTGTGTGTCTGTGTGTGTTTGTCTGTGTGTGTGTGTGAGTGTGTGTGTTTCTGTGTGTGTGTGTGTCTGTGTGTGTGTTTCTGTGTGTGTGTGTCTGTGTGTGTGTGTCTGTATGTGTGTGTCTGTGTGTGTGTGTGTCTGTGTCTGTGTGTGTCTGTGTGTGTGTATGTCTGTGTGTGTGTGTGTCTGTGAGTCTGTGTGTGTGTTTGTGTGTGTGTGTGTCTGTGTGTGTGTGTGTATGTGTGTGTGTGTGTATGTGTGTGTGTGTGTATGTGTGTGTGACGGAGTCAGTGTCAGTGTTAGTCTGTGTGTGAGTGAGTGTGGGTGGGTGTGTGTGTGGGGGTGTGGGAGGGTGGGAGAGGGGGTGTGGGTGTGGGTGTGTGAGGGGGGGGATAGCTGTGTGTAGGGCTGTGTATATGTGTGTGTGTGTGTGTGTGTGTATGTGTCTGTTTGTCTGTGTGTATGTATGTGTGTGTATCTGTTTGTGTGTCTGTATGTCTGTGTGTGTGTGTCTGTGTCTGTGTGTGTGTGTGTGTGTTTCTGTTTCTGTGTGTGTGTGTGTCTGTGTGTGTTTGTGTATGTGTCTGTTTATGTGTCTGTGTGTGTGTGTGTGTCTCTGTGTGTCTGTCTCCATCATCAATCTCCAATAATGTAAATGCATCACTCATTTTTCTCTACTAATATCCTTTCAAATAAACTATTCTCTCTGAATTCAATTCTCTTACTAATATGAATTGTAATGAAAACCATTCCTTTTATTCAAATCCAATCACCAATCAAGTTATCTTATATTGAGTAGTCTCCGCTCTCTCTCTCCCTGATTGGCTCCTAAAAAAACGGATGTTGACTCAAAAACCAGTCTGATTGAGTTATATAATTTCGACCATACTCCCAAAACATGTTAGACCACATTATACCTTGCCAACTTTTTTTTGCAATGTACATTTGATACTGTAGTGCCTGAGACGTGGGTTTTCTTGTACGGTTTTTGTATAATTCCATGTGCAATTGATATCAATAGCAATAACCAGTCTGGTAATCTGCCTTGGAAAGGTGCCAAGGAACATGAAGTAGTAGAAATATAAGGTACTACTCTACTTGTACATTTTATCTGTGTACAATCAAGTCTAATGGGTTAAAAGTGTTTAGTATTTTGAAAGAAGGCTCCTTGGTAATAATAAAAGTACTAATTATGTCTTATGTTGAAGATAAGAGAAAGAAATTAGAGTATTCTACAATAAAATGTTCGGTTATGTCAATCGCGTGCAGTTTTTTGAGTTTGGATAAGACGTCAGATAAAATTAATCCTTTGTTAGTGAAGAACTACATGCAGGAGAAAATAGGGGATGAAACATTTGTCAAGATTACCGTCCAGTGTTAAGAGAAAACGCTGATTATTCCAAATTTAATAGCATTTGACGCTCCGGTATATTTTAAAGTAGTAGCTACATCAATAAAATCTTCAGTTCGTATATACATTTTGGTACTTAAGATTAATGAGTCACCTTTGAAGAAGATGAATTTACAGCCAAAGTATATAGAACCTTGAAATATTAAAAGAGTTCCTTTAGATCCACATTTTGAATATCTCGACTACGATCAAAAGCATAGACTGAATTCAATTACATCTCAATGCACGGAGGGCCCAAGTTAACCACATATCTACCTACTCCAGGAGCTACCTGGAACAGGGAAAACTAGGACAGCTGCTTCATTTATACTTTAGCTTCTACGGCTGAATCCAAAATACAGTATCTCGTCCAAAATACAGGAAATACTGTATTTTGTTCAGCAATAATGCGAGTCCTCTAGTTTAACATGATTTCGCACAATATTTGATTATCGCTATACCCCTTGTTTGCGCAATTCATTAAACTCTACTTTTTAAAAAAATCTTTTTTTTTGTTTAAATATTCAAGCGAGAAAAAAGAATTTTACTTTTTTTTTAATTTAAATGGCGGCACTACTCGATATTTTCCTATTTTTTTGTATCGGACGGTAATTAAAGAAAAAATCATTTAAAACAAAATGTAATTCAAAAATACGCTTGTAATGAAATCGTAAATCAACTGTCGTCTCAATTTAAGATTGTAACATGAAGATGGCCAGTATATCTTCAGCTCTACAAAAAGCCAAAAATTATTTACATCTACAATCTATATATTTGAATAATATTTTTCTTAGGCATCCATCCAAAATTCTACAGTAATTATTATCTGTTTGTTTCAGGATTGGTCTATAGATTTTAGATTTATTTTAAGGGTGAATTATTATATAACTTAATTTGTTTATTGTTTTATATTTTAATTCAGGATCTAACTCACTTTTATAACCAGTCAGTCCGTGACTTGAGCGTAGATCATTTTTACAATGAGTCATTTCAGTGCTTTGGCTTATATTGTCTTTACGTCGCGTTTGTAAACTTAACCAGAACTAAGCTGGTTTTGGGATGGAGTTTTGCCTTAAATTGCTTTTGTTTCGACTCAGTAGGAGTACTTGTTTTTGTACATGGTCATCAATTAGCGACGAAGACCACACTGCCTTTCCATAACAAACAGCAAAAGCACGAAGAACAATAGGAAAATCTTTTTGCAAGACAGTGAAGATAATTTGGATGAATATTTCGGCCCTATGTCCAAGGGTCGTCCTCAGCAAGACAAAAATATATAAACAAAAAGACTCACAACAACATGCGACCAATAAAACCAAAAATTAAAAAATTTTCAAAGCATCCTTACTTCAGCGAAGTTCAACCAGGACTGGGTTGAACTTTGTACAGCTTCTTTGCTAGGTTTTGATTTGTTTCTGCAAGACTGTGACTCCATTTTCCTCAAACTTACAGAAATTCTTGTTGGGAACCAGGACTAATCCATCGAATTTGCCTCGAGTGCAAAGACCTGAACTGGCAAGCTGGTTGCGAAGACTTCCCCCTTGAACAATTTGTGCGATATTTGCTGAGCACACTCTTGAGGATCCTCTTGAGGATCCCTAAACCCTTACGTAACTGATTTCTCTGTCCTTGAATGTTAGTTGCGCAATGATATAGCCTTAAGGTACTCTTGAAGATCGATGAACTCTTACGTAACTTATTTTTCTGGCCTTGTGTGTGAGTTGCGCAATGATTACTGGTTTTATGACTCCTCCCTGCAATAAATCCTATGGGTTTTATGACTCTTCCCCGCAATGAATTCAGACTGTTTTACGAATCCTCTCCCTAGCCATAGAACCGGCTCTGAAACAATTGGAGTTAATAAACTTAAAAAGTTGATTTCTCTGGCCTTGAATGTGGATATAAAAGGTGGAAACCAATCCTATTAACGTCATAACTTGAACAGTTATTGACAAGAAAACAATTATGTCTATTAAAAGAACTATCGAAATGGATTGTGATGTAGCGCTGCAGCAGGTTAGTGATCTAAGTATTTTTTTGTCGCATGCCTACTGGAAGGGGCTGTTTTTCATACGGTTTTGTCTTATCGAAACATATTTACAATCCCTTTGGTTACCAAATTGCAGGTAATTGATTCATATCATTTTTCATTTAAAAAAACTCCCTCCCTGCTAGTTAATCTTAAACTTTCTTCAAAAAATCCTGTCAAAACTAAGATAAGCCTGCATAATTCAGAGAAACGGGCCAGTCTTCTTTAATAATTCTTGCATTCATGGTACTATAAGGCTTTTTTTCATTTCTCACTGACATTTTCACTTGATCTGGTCCACCTGTGCCCCCCCCCCAGGATTTTGACGAAGTTACGTCCCTATTTTAGTGCTATATCAGACTTTTAAATATTAGAATTGATTAAAATCACGTAGATATGAGCAGTATCTTTCAAATGAGCCATTAATAGTCACGCTAAAAAGTTCTGATAGCCCAGTAGCCCAGGTTTTCCACTTGAGACAATTCACCAAAAATGTAATTTTTCAGTGCCATTTGGAACTTGTTGATGGTGAAATTTATGGGAGGGATGTATATATGAGCAATATCTTTTATATGAGCTACTAAAAATCTTTCTAAGATACAGATGATGCCAAAACGCCCAATAACAATACACCCATTCCGATTGATTAGGGAAGGTATCAGGAATTTGATACGTCAGGACCACTACCGTCAGGACATCGACAAAATCCGTTATAACATCGACAAAAAATCCGTCAGAACCACTAACCGTCAGGACATCGACATTCATAACATCGACACGTCAGTTTATAGACAGTCACAATCAATACCCGACACAGCGTCAACAGTCATAACATCGACGCGTCAGGATATCGACAAAATCCGTCATAACATCTAAAATTTTAAAAACTGAGTTTTTTGGGGTTTAGGAAGGAAAAGGTACCTCTGTTAGGTTTGGTTAAGTATTTAATATATGCTATGGTTTACCCCCATCCCCCGGATATGCTAACATATAACACCCCTAGGATGAAATGGTAGCACCTCAACCGATTCACTTGATATTGATACGTCCGATACCGATACAGCGTACAACCCTTTCGTCAGGGATAATGGAGGGTTATATCATCATCAAAACCACAGATATTGGACTTTTGGGATATGTTGAACAAAATGGCTATCTCGAAGTTTTGATTGAATGACTGCGAGGAGGGGGCCTGTAGGAAGGGGCTAGTTTCCCTCCAATCTTTTTGGTCACTTCAAAAGGGTATTAAAAAATTTAATTTTCTTTCAAATGAGCTATTACACAACTCTCTATGGTGCTCTGGTCACCTCCTAGCACTGATATAAAAAAGAAAAAAAACGGGAGACAGATCAGTGCTACCCATGTAAAAAGGTGATTTTCTTTGTTGTTCAAGGATAGGGACTGCAATTTCCCTTTGCAAGGTTTTCAACCATGCTGATTCCAATGGTACACTTTTCATTTTGATCTAACGCCATTTTTGAGTGGTCTCAGTTTTTTTTAATCACCATAAATTCTTTTCGCGATAAACTTTTACTTTTAGGACAAACCGAAATAATAGTTACCATTCCTGATTCAGTGTCAGATGAAAATTTTTTCACTATGTAGCTTTTTTCTAAACGCGGTTTTTAACTTTTGGTTACTATGGGCTGTTGTTCGCTCTTTTCTAGGTTGCAGCTGCCGCTGCAACCATGACAAGCTGAACATGTTCGATGAAATCAGGTTCCAACCTGGGGGTTTAGCTTGTTGTTAAAGTGGGTTCTGAATATAGCTGATATAGCCTAAATTATATTTTTCATGAATTTCACCACCCGTAAGTCTTGTTTTTCCGGTTCTGGTTTCATTACAGTTAATCCAATTTACGAGTACATGGATAAAAAAAGAGACACATTTGCAGAATACATGAGAAATGTATATTATTTGGACTATATATTGCACATTAGGAGGGTCAGGGTTAAACATAGTGAAGTTACTATCAAAATGTGTTAACTATAATTATTTTTCATATTTTGAAATAAGAATTGTTGTCTTAACATGTTTTCTTCTCTATAGCCCCTAATCTATTCCTTTAGCGAGACACCCAATCATACCTACAAAGTATATTGAACTTGTGTATACTTTTGTATGCAGCCTAGGGATTCATACAAGATTCCGATATGGCTTAAACTATAGCTCAAGTCTTTGGAATTGTTTCAAATATGTGGGGTTAATTATTGAAATTTTAAACTAAATTTCTCAAGCCTTATTAAATATTTTGAAAATACCCTCCCCTGCACTTGTAGTTTTAAAACTCTTTGTTGATTTAAAATCTTTTGATTTTGAATAATTGTTTATAAGGACCGTTCTCTCTAAGATGGATGTAATTAAGCTCCAGCTTTAGATTTCAGTTTTATTTATAAAGCTGTTTTTCACCCGAAATTAACTTTAAATTAAAAATAAAACGTAATAAACATATTTTTTTAAACTCGATGAAAACTTGGTTCACTGTCTAACGGCTGTAATTTGACTATCAAAGTTGGCTATGTGAAAGATGTTCAAAACGTGGGAGAACCTTGAGAGGAACACAAATTGAACTTGAATCCTCCCCTCTTCCTTCGGGACTTGAATAGCTTTCTTAGAAAAATTCATCATATTTACTCCTGTATAAACATAGCTTATCTACAAAACCTAGAAGTTCGTGTTAAATTTCACAATTACTGCA
Organism: Artemia sp. Qi Xiang Cuo; assembly: GCF_049724085.1. NCBI lineage: Eukaryota > Metazoa > Arthropoda > Branchiopoda > Anostraca > Artemiidae > Artemia > Artemia sp. Qi Xiang Cuo. The sequence continues at coordinate 777,934 of NC_142801.1, forward strand.
TGGGTAGCAAAGATCTGTCTAATGTTTTTTTTTTTTTTTATTCAGGGCTAGCGGTTTACCAGAACATCATACAGTCATACAGAGCTCCTTATTGGCTCATTAAAAAGCTATTTCTTCTATCTACGGGCTTTTGATAAACCCCGCCATCTGCCAGTGCCATAAGTCACTTTTTATACCATTTCTCAGGGGGTGGGTCTAGCAGGCTACCAAAACATTGTAGATAGATTTTTAATAGGTCATATCTACGTTATTCCTATAGATTTTACCATCAGCAAGTTCCAAATGGTATTAAACACGGCACCTTTGGTGTCATGTCTCAAGCCAAAAAGCTGAGCATAGTGGGCTACCAAAACTTTTAGAGTAATGTTTAAGGACTCATTTGAAATCAATTGCTCATATCTAAGTGATTTTTATCAAATAACTATCCGTAAGCGTGATATAGCACTAGAAAAACCTTTTGGTATCACTTCTTAAAGCTTGGAAACATTAGTAGATCACTAAATCCATACCCAAACAAATGGTGTAGTTTGTCAAAATCCGAGGTGGGAAATTGGAGCCAATGTTCCCAGATCAAGTGAAAATGACAGAGGCAACTTAAAAATGAGCCATATAATAATAAAAAAGGTAAAGATGTATTAATACTGATCCGTTTCTGTGGATGCTTGAATTGCGCAGGCTTATCTTACTTTTGACAACATTTTGGGAGCAAATAAATGTCAACTGGGAGGGTAGCAAACTGGGAGGGGAGCAAACTGGGAGCATTAGAGGGAGTCCAGCAACACCCTCAAGACCATGTATTCTATGCAATACAGCCACAAGACCAAGAGTAAGACCATTTATACAGAAGATATATCCTTATATTGACACTAAACCTACCAATATATTGTGTAAGCCGATCAAATTATCATATATATTTCGATCATTAATATCTTTACAAGTGATCGGCACTCCAAATACGGAGTCACTAAAAATAGCCTGAGACATAACCTGCATACCTGGTAGACCTGGTCGAGTCATGACCTGTTTAAAACATAGCCCTTATGCCCTAAATACAGTTCAGCACAATCAGAACCAATATAAGGACAGATTTTCAATTTAATTTATATTTGTAAGATAATAGAATTCAGAAAGAGTACAGTTTGATTATACTCGGTTATTTGACAAGATATATGCTTGCAATAATGATTGCTATGTTTACACTATTAGAAGTTAATAGGGGAGTTGGTAACAACAGCAATGATGCAGAGACGAGAATGCAAAACATAGCAGTAGAAATTACAATGAAAATAGATGGATGTGATAAACAGAAAATTATGAAGACTCTTGTAATTTTGGAAAATGTCCATCCATCCTAGATGATGATTTTCTAGAGTTGTCTCTTCAAAGGAAAATATTTTCTCAAAGAATACTTAACGATATAATGAGAAGTGATTCTCCATCATCAGATTATGGTATGCAATTTTTACGACATGGGTCAAATACAATTACTGAATTTATTGATATATTACCTGAAAAAAAAAATTAGTAAAATAATTTGATAGTAGCCTAAGCCTTTCCGACTTAGAAATTTAAGAATCTATCCAAATGAGAACAATCAACAAATCGAAAAATTTAGAAGATCCTATTGAAACAGGTTTTGTGATGTCACACGATTAGTCCTCTCTCTCTCTCTCTCTCTCTCTCTCTCTCTCTCTCTCTCTCTCTCTCTCTCTTTCTTTCTCTCTCTCTCTCTCTCTCTCACTCTCCCTCCCTCTCACGAACATTATATTTGTCGTAGATCAGTTCCATTTTGGCTGTGAGAGAGTTAACACTGGAAAAAAATTCTATACATTGCCACTATGTGTGTACACAATGGGCAGCTGGTCATCATGTCATGTGAAAATTGTACAATTATTGACGAGTATGATAAAAGTGTAGATTACGCAATCCATTTAAATTGCATAGAGGATATGCAGTACAAATTAAAGATTGTAATTACTGTCTTGAAGAGATTTGTGACTCTGACCCTAGAGGACACCTATGCCCCAGTTTTCACTATGATAAATATGATCAGTGGAGGAATACCTATTCTGGTATGATTGGAAAGAACCCTAAACGAGAGTTTAGTTGATTTCTAAGTGACTGGTATCGTTGTGGTTTTAAAATGTATTAGGAGGAAGAATCAGGTCTACTATTCAACTGTTGGAGGAACAAGAGAATATGGTTTCTACGTCGTCGTTGTGGAGGCAATACCTACTATGATTGTAAACCTAGTGGTTTTTATTTGGCTGCTAAAGAATGTGATTCACCATTTGAAAACACTGGATGTGATATTGCTTCAAATAAGCAAATTGAAATACATAAATTTTACAATATGAATAAAAATAGTATCATTGACTATACAAAGAGATACAATAAGAGTGAAGTTACATTGTACTGTAGAAAATGTGACCCTGACTTTGCAATTCATCAAGATCAATATATATAGTGATTTCAAACGATCTACCCTCATTAGTTGTTTTCAACAATGGCCTATAAGTACAAGAAGAAATCTAAAGAGGAGAAAAAAGTCATTTTTATGCATATGTACATTTTTTATTAATAAACAAATTTATATAAATTTTTAGAACATTTTATTCGTAGGGCACTAAAATCAATATTATTCTGGAATGAAATTCATTCCACTGTGAAGTCATTCAGGCGAGGATTGTCTACGTAAATGTTGAGATCATCCTTGTAAGTATAGCCACGGCATCTGTAAACGAAATATAGTAGTGCCTGAAAAACATAGCTTTTAGTTGTTAAATCCCACACTCTCTTTTGGTTTTGAATAATAGTTTTCCCACTGCTTTCAGTAAAGTTGTTGATGTGTGGAGTGTAGAATGTATATAATAGGCCAAGAGGATCAAAAAGTTTTAAATTCTTGGATGTTTGAAAGATGCACAGACATTGACTTGTCTTTACACTCGATGGACTAATATTAATAATGATAATGGTATTGTTAACACTTTGAATTTGTTCAAGGAAGTACGATTGTACACAATAGGATTTGTATTTTGACATACATGGATCCATATTAAATACGCTGATTATTTGATTTGTGTTCATGGTGCGATGTCTAGTAGAACACTGCCTTTGGAAGTGATTTCCCAATAAGTTTCAAATTGATTAAAAGAGATCAATCCAATACTCTCAGCTAATTCTTCGGCAAATGTGCACTCTAAACGTACACTCCCCGTTCGTACATTACTCATTTCTTGGGTGCCCGACAATTCCAGTAAAATGATACCATGAGTTTTAGCAAACATTGTATCAGTTATACCATTTTCAAATAGTTGTGAATCTCGATTTAGGGATTGCATTGTCAACTCATAGAGTGTCCAATAGGATGTATCAAAGGGTAAATTTTAGAGTGTGATTCCATTTACTTTACATACAAGAGATGAAAGTTCAAACATTTCAAATTTATGTGGGAAACTTGTCCACAATCCTATTGCACAAGCATTTTTTACAAATACCAATGTCATGTCTCCTTTGGAAGTGATTTCCGAATAAATTTCAAATTGATTTGATGAGATTAATGCATCACTCTTAGCTAATGCTTTGGCAATTTTGCGCTCTAGACGTACACTCCCCGTTCCTACAATACTCATATCTTGAGTGCCAGACAAGTCCAGTGCAATCATACGAATGCCCCCAAGAGATGAAAGTGCAAACATTTCAAATTTATGTGGGCAACTTGTCCAAGATCCTATTGCATTAGCATTTTTTACAAATGCCAATACTAGTTTTGATGGAATTTCAACATTGAAAAATGAAGAGTCAGTGAAGGTACGTGGGCCCATGGCAATATGATGCTGTTTGTCTCTCCAACCTACCCAAGGCTGGATTTAAAGCTTTGACGCTTCTAGACCCAAGCGTTTTTGCCGCTCCTATTTTGCGAAATTTTCAAGGATATCTCCGAAAATTCGGGGAAATCCACAAAAATTTGGGAATAGTGGTAGCACTGACCAGAACGCAACTGATGAGCCAAAAGTATTGAAAATGACGTGATACTGAACTCTCAGCTGCCATTCTTGGGAGACATTTGACAGTTTATAAGTGGCCACTGAATTTTTGTGTTGTTTTACAATCAATTTTCTGTGAACAGGCAGCACGGCGGTGGAGCACACTTGGCACTTTGACGACAAATCACATCAGTCTAGTATTTTTTAAATACAAAATCACTCAATAATAATTTATTATGCCCCCTGGCATTGTACGCCCGTAGGGCCGGGCCTTGTAGGCTTATTTGTAAATCATGGCCTGAACACTCTTTTAACTCAATACATAATCAGGATAACTATTTCTGTGCAGTTTTATTACCTTATTGCCATATATCCACCAAAAATATAAGGTAAGAAAAATCTACTAATTCTTCTTTTCTTCAGTTATCAAAAATACTCAAGTCTGTAACAGTCAAAACTTGGCAAATTTCCACTGTTGTTGGCTCACAACTATTTTTATTCCCTGCTAGATTTTAATATTTAGCTTGACTTACGATTGTGTCTCTTAAATTCTTTTATACTCTTCAGCGTATAAAAAGTAATATTTTCGGAGTAAAATTTTCTGAACGTACCCGAGAAATTATACTAAGTTTCAGTGCAAACTGTCGAGCTAAACAAAGGCTTCATTTTATAAATATTCGGCTATACGCATAACACTAATTTTGAAATATTATAATATTGTATTAACTGGTTAAGGTTGCACTTAATATTTTTTTCTGTCTTGTCCTCGCGTCTTTTTTATATTCTTTGGGTAGGATCGAAGTGGTAATTAAGGGTAAAGGCTCTTATACGTACTTTATGAATCGAAAGAAGGGACGTAACGTTTAAAAGGCCAAAATCTTACTTATAAGAGCGATCGTTAAATGACGAATAAACAGTTAGATTCATGGTTGGCGGCAGACATGTTTAGTTTTTCAAAGTGGACTTTCTGTTTTGCTTCAGGGACGAAGGTTTTTATGTTCAGTAATAAAACGAATACATTCAGAAGGATATTGACTCTTTGGGTAGTTACAAACAAACAAAACTACTCAAGGGGGGCTTTGAATTTGACATAAGGGAAGGAGCTAAAAACAGAATTCGAGTCCTCATAAAAGGGCATACGCTATATATTTTTTGTACTTGTCCTCCGACAGACTCTTTGGCTGAAAAGCTGTGTTCTGTTTTATTGGAACGAGTATAATCGATTGACTAGTCTCCTTTATTTCCCACACGGCCGTACAAGAGCCCAACAAGGGTACTGTGACAGAAAAGACATGTTAAACTAATTTATTCTGGTGCAGCGTTCTTCTGACTTAGTAGCATTTGGAGAAACAAAAGTTACTTTCAGAAATCAATACCAGCTTTATTTAAAAGTAATGTACTCTTTGGTTTTATGTTTGGATTCGAGTTAAGCGGCGTTCACAAGCGTGTCTAGCTAGAATCCCATGTCTAGACACGTGTCTAGCCAGGATCCAATGTCTAGGCAACGACCGTTCACAAGTAAAATTCGGCGCTGAGCTAGACGCGTTAGACAAGGCGCTTGGCCAGACATTGAGTTCTAGACTCTAGAACTCAAAGTCTAGGATTTTCGATTGGAACCACTTAGAATGTATCAAGATCCGCTATTTTCATCATCTATCTTTACACTTTCAAACTGAACTTAAATTTTTGTTTTCTCATTAATTGTTTTTTTTCCTTTTAGGCAATTATGCAACCCCTGAAAAAATAATGATGCACGCTAATGTAGTTTTTTTGCTTATCTCATCCATTCGCTTGTGACAGTGAAAATAGTGATTGTAGTATTTGATATTTTTCCTGCGTAGGCTCTGTTGATTGGCTAGAAATGACACTTTGAGACTAAATTTGTAGTTTTAGCCAAGCACCGAATTTTACATGTGAACGGTCGTTGCCTAGACATTGGATCCTGGCTAGACACGTGTCTAGACATGGGATTGTAGCTAGACATGCTTGTGAACGCCGCTTTATGGAGCCTATAAACAATTTTTTTAAAGTTTGGTTTCAGATTCAAGAACAATCTCTGAAAAAAAAAAATCCTTACAAACTACTCGACTGATAAAATATCAAATGCCCAAATAAGGGTACCATTGAAACCATCGCTGTTCGCAGTTAGAATCTGTCTTTGGAAATGGAAGCATTGAGGAAATGTGACAGACATGCACAATGAAAGGACATTTCCTCCACAATATAGTCTATTGTGGAGTACACAATGCTATACTCCACCTAGTCTATGAAGAGCTGAAAGGTTGAAAAATATAAATTATGGAGTTGTTATTTCTGCTTCAACCTATCTTTTGTGTAAAAACACCACCCCGATAATGTTTTTGACAAAGACAAAGCACCAATATTAAATAGAAATTATTACTACATTTTTTCTTGTGCAGTAGCGGTGAGTCTTCAACCTAATATATTTGAAACGTTTTCTTATGAATCGTGGCAGTAGGTTGTAATTGAAAAATTATATGATCAAATCAATTTATTGTTTTTATTTATTTTTGTCGTTGATTTCAGGGGTTCTGAAGGACATTTTATGATTTTCGGTGCTCGTTAGAGGTAATAAAGACTGACCAACAATTGTCCAAATAATTATGTTTTCAATAAAAGAGATCGGAGATCCCTCTCTTTTGCAGGGTAATTTCTATTTGACTTTAAATTTTAATTTTAAAAAATCTTTCACCTGAAATACTCATTCTGATTCATTCATTCAAAAATGCTGTTAAATTCATATTCTGTTAAAAATAAGGTAAATTTTTCGCAGTTCATATTATTGACTTACGAATAAAATAAAAATGCCACGTGATGCCTTTTTTATGCTTTTTCCAAATATGTCGGAAATGATTTTTATCCCCACCCCTATATATACCAATTCAGGGTATATATTTGCACATTAGGCGGTGGGGGTAAATTTTAAACTTGCCTCTCATTTACATCATAAAAAAATTTAGTCATCCCCCCCCCCCCCGAATGGGCAAAAAAAAAACCTGAATCGGGTTATAAAGGGGTGGGGGTAATCTATCGGAAATCTATTTACGACAAAAAATGATTATTATATTCGGAAAGAGCATAAAAAAAGGTATCGAGCGGTATGTTTACTTTATTATATGAACTGCGAAAATTTACAAAAAATAATGTCACTAATAAACATGTTAGCCAGGTTACAAATTTTTATAAGCAGGTAGGCTGCATTATCACAAAATGATTTTTTTTGTTCATCTCCACTTGAAAACTTCCCTTTCCAGCACAACTTGCATTGAGACTTTTTCGATTTTGTTTAAGTACTTTGGATAATTTGGCTCATTGGGATTCTCTATAACTCTCTGTAATTATGGGAAAACAGTTTAGGGATTTAATTTTATTTAAGCAGTAAATTCAACTGTAAAAAATCTGGAAAATTCGAAACCCATATATGGCTCGTTTATTCCATAATTCATTTCAAGGCCAGATTCAAAGGACAGGCATATGATTACGGATATGTAATTTTTCTGAACAAGATTATAGCCTATGCTTATCAAACTTAGCTTATATCTAGGTTAGGAGTAAAACTTGATAGGCCAAATGATTGAACTTGATTTAGCTAGGTTTACTAGCTAAATTTACCTAGATTTACTAGCTAAATTTAGCTTGATTTACCTAGTCTATATTTACTGTATGTAGCTTAATATTTTGTACAGGGTAAGAGTAACAGTTCCCATCTTTCAATTTAAAAAGAGTAGGCTATTATCATTTACAAAACCTAAATTAAATAGCCTACTAGGTTAGCCTAGACTTAGGCTATTTGTTTTTGTCCTATTAGAATTGTATCCTCAATCTAAATGTAACATACATTTGCATCACAAATAAACTTTAGTCCCATGTTGGCCATGTGGTGGATGTCCCAGAGCAATGTGTAAAATTGCAAAATAGTGGCTCTCTAAGAGAAGATATGCTATATCAAAAGAGAAGCAGGTAAAATTCTACTTTAGCTACTTTTGGCTATCTTGGGAAGGGGTTAGGTTAGGAAAATGAGACTTTCAGGGATGGGTTTACAGGCTAAAGTATGTCCCAGGAAGGTATTTTGAAGTGCCTACCTCCACCCCTTCTCCCTCTAGAGGGTCATGAAATTTGCCTACATGACAGGTCTATAGGCCATTGAAATTTTTACAAAACAACATTTTAACTTAATTTTCAATTATCAGTTTCTTTTTCTCTGTCTTTAGCTGTGAAAATGCAATTTCAGTTATTTGAGAAGAATTTTAAGACATATAAATAGTCCTAGTTTACTTCCAAAAATTAGTAAATGTATTTGCATATCTTTAAAACCTTATAAATTGGAATTGATCAAAGTTGTGAAGCTGAAAACAATTTTGCTGAACTTCATTTAAGCAGAAGATCTATTTTGCAAGGTTACACTTCTATAACACACAAATTTTTAAAGGTCATCAAAGGTCAGGATCCTCTTGAGGGAGAAGGAGTGGAGGTAGGTATTTCAAGATACCTTCCCAGAATATACTTTAGCATTTAGACCCATCCATGAAAGTTTCATTTTCTTAACCTAACCCCTTTCCAAGATAGTCAAAAGTAGCTAAAGTAGAATTTTACCGAGAAGCATTTTTAGATTGCTAATTTATGCTCATTTTAAAGGTTTTTGTGGCACTTTTGACAGTTCATCCTAGCCCCCTCCCTCCACTGGTTTCATATAGCCCTATGTTATATAAAAAATGATGAAATTCTGACTCTATATTTGGCTATGCAGCAAGTATCAATGAATCATATTTCCTCATAATTTACCACTTTTATCCATGCTTTTTCATCAGTTTTCATCAATAAAATATTTTCCAGAATTCTGAATTGAATAAATAAAATGGTGTGATTTGTTTGGTGTTCTTGAAATGCTTTTTGTGAATTTCAGTGCAGCAATATTATGGTTTATATATTGACAAGAATGACATCAACATTAAGAAAGTCAACAGTTGAAGAAAGGTAGGAAAGTAAACAATTTTCTTAATTTGATCTATTTACTTTTACATTTTACTAATATATTACATTGGCAATTCTTTTGAATATTATTCTTGTCAACACAGAAACAATTTTATGCTGTGTTTAATTTTATGAACACATCAAGAATATGCCATCTTATTTGCTCAGTTTTAAATTCTGCAAAGGTACTTGTCTATTATATACTTGTCTAGGTACTTGTCTATTATATAAAACATACTCAAGAAGTGAAGTTTGGTGACAATAAAATATGATGAAAATTGAATACTTCATTAGCAAAATTGTGAAGATCATTTGTGAATTATTAAATTGAGAGCTTTGGTGTCAGCTGACTGTCTGAAAGGCAAAGAAAAATGCATTATTAATGCAATTTTTGACCTAGTTCATTTTAATTCATTATGAATGCAATTCTTGAGGACACTGGTTAGTTTTCTTTGACTAGTGATAGAGTATAGTGTCTCACCATGGATGTTCAAATTAAGATTTGGGATTTGCCAATGACAAAAGAAGAGGTAATTATGTTTTTCCAGGATAAGGGGTTGTTGCCCAAAACAAAACACTGTCTATGGACACACAATGACTTTGTACACTACAAGAAGCAACATTTTTGGAAGTGTAACACTAGGCCATGGTTGAAAACCATCAATTTACATGTCAATATGTGGTTTTCTAAAAGTAAAATACCATTTGTTGCTTTAGTTCATTTCATTTATTTATGGGTTTGTTCTGGGAGCATATTTCCAAGTTGTAGTTTTCACAATTTTGCTAATAAAGTATTCTATTTCCATCATTTTTTTTTCATTAGCATTAACTAAAATTCATTTCTCAAGTGTGTTTTATATAATAGACAAGTACCAGGATATATTAACTAGAAATGATTCAAGAAAATAGGAAAAAAAGAAAAATTATTAGTTGATATTTGCTGTAGATTATCCTATAAAGTAACAATTTCACATTTTTTTTTATCTTATTACTATATTTAGCATTGCACGATCTAGTCTATCATTTGGGGGAGGGGGGTGTAAGAAAGTGTCAAAACCCTTAAAATAAGCACAAATTTGACAATCTTTTTTGTATGGCATGTCTCCTCCTGGAGAGCTGCTATTCTGAAATTTTAACATAGCAATATACCATGTTTTTTTGGTTGTAACCTACAGAATAAAATAACCAGTTGAAGAAAGTAAAATTTTGATGGAGAAGCTTACTGATTGTCTTGGTGATTAAATTGCTAGTCTTATTGTGCCTTTAAATAAATTAAAAATATATGAACAGATTATTCAGGTAGCTAAGAAACAAACTTACCACTAGAGTCAGAATTGCATCCTGAATCCTAATTTAACATTCATTTGCATCAGAAATGAACTTAACCCCCATCCCTATTTATACCAATTCAGGGTATATTTTTTGACATTAGGGGGGGGGGTGGTAGGGGTAAAGTTCATTTCTGATGCAAGTGAATGTTAAATTTGGATTCCAGATGCAATTTCTGACTATAGAGGTAAGTTTGAACTTTATCCCCCCCCCCCTAATGTGCAAATATATAACCGGAATTGGGATATATAGGGGTGGGGATAGAATTCATTTCCAATGCAAATGAATTTTAAATTTGGATTCAGGATGCAGTTCTGACTATAAAGGTAAGTTTGTTTCTTAGCTATCTCAATAATCTGTTAGTATAAATATTTACCCAATTTCTTAGATGTTCTATACAATGATGTTACTGTACTGTAAAAGTCATGAAATATTGCCCTAGAAAAATGCATTACTGCTGTCTCCTAGCTCTGTAGTCTATATTGAAATTTTACAATAGTTAGAAGATGGTGATGATTTTTTAGTTGTCTGTTGTGTGATTGTTTGGCTAAATAAATTGCTGTCTTTATTGTGCCTTTGAATAGTAAATTTTCTTAGTTGTGTTAAGTTTCAGCAATATTGTTATTTTCATTCCAGTTTCTTTTATCATTGAGACATACTTTTATGTCAATTACAAGTAAATGACATACTTTTTAGTGTTTAATTTTTTTCCTAGTGAAATATTACTGCTATTAACTTTTCTTTGAGGTGTATAGGTCTGCATTTTTAATTCAGTTTAAAGGACCTTTCCACAAATTCTTGATTTTGCTGCTGTTTTGCAGAAGAAACCTAGATATTTTTGCAATTAAGATAGGAAGTACTCAGGGAATTGGGACTTCACTCTGCTCTTAATCTGTATTATTTTTTGTGATGATTATTTATTAAGCCAACCAACCTGCAACAAAACACATAATAAAGCAAGCACATAATGCTACATCTCCTTTCTTTCACAGGTAATAAAGCTGTGACACACTAACAATAAAAAAAAACATTAACAATATAATTTAAATGTTTGTTTTCTTCCTTGGTTTAACCACTCTGCCAGTTTTTGTCCTTTAGGGAACCATCTCCATTTCTGTTATTACTGTCTGTTCAGGAAGTGGGTGTTGGAGCTCTTGGGGTTCTTTAAGGACTGTCTTGGAAATTTTGCCCAGTACTATAGATTTTGGGACAGCACTTTTTAGAGAAGACGGTAGGGTCCAAGATGGGTGAACTTCTGGTAGCAGCTCCACATCACCTGTGATTGCTGAAGACTGTTGGGAATAGTCTCCAGTACAGGACCATGGTTTCAAATGGGCCTGATTCCTGTGATAAAATCTACCATTTTCAGCCTGGATAAGATATGATGTTGGGGCCATACAAGACATTACTGCACTTTTTGTTGAATGTGCAGCTTCCTTTGATAGCTTGACCCAGATGGGTTGGTTGTGTTTCAACTTCATTAGGTTCTTAGAAGCCTTGTCATAGTTCTGCTTCTGTGTTTGTTGTTGTCTAGCTCTGGCTGTGCAGAACTTTGTGTTTGGAATAGTCTTTGACTTCAATTGCTGCTGAGTGCAGGGAAAGAAGGACCTTAAGCTTCTACTCATAAGGAGCTATGCAGGGCATGCAACTCCATCTATAGAGTATTCCAATAGACCAAGGTAGGGGTCTGTGTTGAACTCTGTTGCTTTTAACATGATCCTGCTGGCTATATCCACAGCCTTTTCAGCATGGCCATTGGACTGTGGGAAATTTGGACTTGAAGTCAGATGATGGATATCCCATTTCTTTTCTATATGGCTTCTGCATAGCAGTTTTGATAATATGGCCTCTAATGGATTATGATCTGTATGTGCAACAATTATCCTCCCATAAACAAATTGGTGGACATTTCTACAGCCATAGAGAATGGCACAAAGCTCCTTCTCAATCTGGGAAATAATTCTGTTGTGTCAGTGTTAGAGCTCTTGATTCAAAAGCAACAATTTTCACACCAACACTTAATTCTGCTCCAACACTGTGCTTGGAAGCATTAGTTTTCAGCTCAACAGATTTTGCCTTTGTGTCAATAGTTGCTAGGCTACTACAAATCAAAGTTTTGATCTTATCCATTGCTGCTGTGTGCTCTTTGGTCCACTCAAAGACATTTTGTTTTCCTAACTCCCTGAGTTGAAAGTTTAAGAATGACTAGTTTGGAATGTATTTTGACAGAAAGTTGGTCATTCCAAGGAATGAGGCCAGTTTGTCTTTATTTGCTGGCTGTGGCATCTCACTTATGGCTCCAACTTTGGAAGGGTCTGTTTTCTAAGCCACCTGCAGTAACCAAATGTCCAAAGTATGCTATGCTTGTAGATGCAAATATGCATTTTTCCAGATTAAATGTGACCCCAACTTCTCCTGCCTTCTGTAGAACTTCCTTCAAATTACCATCATGTTCTTCATTCTTCATGCCAACACCTTTCAATTCACCAAATGTCTCTTCCATCTTTTGCTGGAATTTATCCTGTGCATATTATACCAAATGGCAATATCCAAATATTACATCAGGTTTTGATAGGCTTACTAATTGTTGCCATGAGTTTTGGCTGCAATATCTTTGAAACTTGGCATTAGGTAGTAGGGCCTTTGAATTGATTTGTTAAGCTGTCTAGGGTCCAAACATAAATGTAATGATCCATCTGACTTCCACTGCTACAATTGAATTAATGCACTCAGTTGGAACTACCACTTTTTCAATGAGGTCTAAGCTTTCCAGGTGTTCAAGTTTGCTTTTAACCGTGTCATGTAAGGGAAAAGAGATTCTGCACACAGGATTCAAAGAAGGAATTGCATTTGCCTTAAAATGGATTTCTACTTTACCTGGGAATTTTACCTATCCGAGTAAATACATCACCAAATTCTTTGCCAATTTGGTTCTCCTGATAGCTCTTCTTGGCAGATAAGGCTGAGATAGATCTGGCAACTTTCACAAGATCTATTTCTAAACATGCTTGGTACCCTTGTATTGGGTTTGATTGTGTATCTACTACAAAGAAGCTGTACTTTTTGTGGCATTTCCATCCTGTCTACAATTTAGAGAGCAGACTGCAGCAATTGGAATAAACGTTCCTCCATAAGCTACAAGGATCTGGTTCATCTTGTTCAGTTGTGGTCTGGGTTTAAGCCTCTTGTAGACAAACTTCGGTATGACATTCACTTCAGCTCCTGTGTTGATTTTGAATTGAGTGTTCATGCTAAATTGTTCAGTTTGATGGCCATAGTTAGTTGGCTTGATTTCTCAGCTATAGCTCCAATAGATAGTGCATCAATATAAACTTCTTGTTCTTGGTTTCCATCAGTTGCTTCTATATCAATAGTGTCTATAGGTTTGCTATGCCAGACACAAGTAAAGTGATTTGTCTTTCCAAACTTGGAGCAAGATTTGCCTCTGGCTTGACATTTGTGGCTTTGATCCTATATCCCACCGCAGAAGTAACAGTTCTTACAGCTCTTGTTCTTGTTGTAACAGTTCTTGTTGTAGGTTGGTCAAGCTTCCTTTGTTTCCTTACAAAATCTATTTCCTGTTTTATAGTTTGTTTGTTTATTGTTGTATGACAACTTATGACATGAACATGAGTTGTTCTTGAGTTGTCTCAAAAGCTCTTGCAATTGCCACTGCCCTGTGAAGAGTAAGGGTTCCACCTTGAGATAATAGTTCTTCTCTAATTCTCTGTAGTTTCAGCCCACATATTAATCTGTCTCTCACCATTTCTTTCTCAAATGCACTTGCAATTTCACAGTCTTTGACCAGCACATTGAGGGCTGTAATATAATGTACAATTGACTCATGCTCCAACTGGTTGCACTTATGGAATTTGTAACAAATAAATATAGGATTACTTATAGGAGCTATGTGCTCTCTTGAAGAAACTTGAAGATACACATCAAGTTTGTCTGTTTTGTTTTGAAGTGAATGTCCAAGTACTAAAGATATCTTGTTCTTTTTCTCCTAACCAAAAAGGAGGTATGTGCATTGTTGTTTGGCATTCTTCCTGCTCAATGGTCTGCTGAATATGAGATTTGCATGCTGTTCAAACTTCATGCATGCTTGTAGACTGGCTGATTCCCAATTGAATGTGGGGCATGGCAGTGGATTGTCCATTTCTGACTTCTGACACCATGTATTATATTTGTGATGATTATTTATTAAGCCAACCCACCTGCAACAACAACACATAATAAAGCAGGCAGTAATAACAAAGCAAGCACTACATAAGCAAGTGCAAGCACAAAACACTACAAAATCCAAGGTCATTTGGAATTCGACTGTTGACTACTAATCAATGCTCTTTTTAACACTGATTCTAATATAGCCTACTAATTGCTACCTTTGTAAATGCTCCCAAGGGCCAAATGCTCATACAGGTAAAAAATATAAATATGACAATGAAAATAAACAAATAAGTACTTATTTATACAAAACAATAATAAAAAACTAAATATTTCGGCTTGAGATCTGGAAGCCTCTATGAACAGGAAAAAATAAAAGAAGAAACTGAAACCTGAACAGATAGCTTAAGCATAAGAAAAATATGCAAATACTGTCTATAAACAGAATGAAAAGCAAAAAAGAACTCACATACAGGGTCGTTACTAGCCAAAATGTTGGGGGGGGGGGCAAGAGATTTTGCCAACTGGGTGGTCATTTTTACTGACTGTTTTTGTAAAAAATTAGCATAATTTCCGTTTCGAATACAATATTTAAAATCACTACACCAGTCAGTAAAACTGCTGCTTTACCAACTAAGATTCAGATTTTGGTATGTATCATGTCACTATTTTAATGCTATTTATTTAAACAAATGGAAAGTTGTGGCACCATCTGTAAATCACGGCAGGAGTTGGTAAAACTGTTGTGTTTACCAACCAAGTTCAAAATTTCTGTAGATGACATGTCAGTATTTTGTGGCCTTTATTGAACCAAACAAAGGATTCCACCAACTTTTTTTTTACCGAGTGATCAAAATACTGGGGGGGAGGCGTCCCCGCCTCCCCTATACGTAACGGCCCTGCTCACATATGAACAAAATTCCAATATGCATAATTAAAAACATTATGCAACAATGCAAAGATGTCTGCAATCTTGTATATCAGTTATTGGTCTGTCCAAGCAGTCCAAAAAAGGTACTTCAGAAACACAATTCAAAAGGCAAATTAATTGTTATTTCAACATTAGGATCTAGTAAAGTAGGAGCAGTCTTTTTATCTAAAATTCTTATGTATACCCTAGGTTGAAATAATTAAAATCAAATACAGGGCAAGAAACTATTATGTTTGGAAAATGGAATGAACCTTTTGCATTGCTAACCCTGCAATAGATTCAAAAGCCACACAAAATAATCCTAGATCTTATCCCATAAATTTCAAACAGGTTTGAACACTTGTGCAAAAGTTAATGAAGAGGCTCTGAAAACCCTAATTGGTCCTAGATACATGGCCTATATTCAAGTCAATCACATAAAAAAAAACTACTTACCTTTTTACTGAAAAGTTGGCTATGGGTCTACATTGTGCCTCCAATCATGCAGATTGAGAGTCATTTCATGTTTCCAATTTAAGTAAGGTTCTGCCTCTGTACCTTTCTGATCGAAAAAATGGAAACGAAGAGGGGGGGAGGACTGAATTTAACTTGAACTTAGCTTGTTTTTACAGTAAATGTAATTTTTCAAGACTTGAAACATGCCAGAACTGGGCTTTTCTTTAGCATTGAATCAGGCTCTTGCTCATTTTTCTGCCACGTCAGTCTGTAGCTTGGATGCAGCTTCGTTTTACAGTGAGTGAAGACTTGACTTGTGTTTGTATCACGTTACTGAAGTACCACAGCTTATGTTGACTCAGTTAAGAAATAGTTGAAACAGGACTTGAGGTGATTTTTCAACTAAGTTAGGACTCAGCTCAAATTTGCTATAAGTCAAGTCATGGTTCATTTTTGTACATAGTCAGGACTTAAACCTTTTGCATTGAATTCAGACTTAACTTATTTTAGTACTGCATCACCAAAATTCCACAGCTTGGACGTAGCTTGTTTTTGACTGGTTTCTGCAGCATATCACACAAACTCTGAAAATTGGCCTTAGATTGTTTGTACACAAAATCAGGAATTAGGTTATTTCTGTACCAACTTTGGTATTTATCCATGTTTGCACTGAATTAAGAATTACCTCTTGGCTGATTCAGGGTTAAAGTGTTTTTTTTTGCATGGAGGCCAGAATTGGCTCATTTTTGCAATGATTCAGAATTTTCTTATCTTTGTACCAGGTCAGTACTTAGTGCATTTTTGCACTACTATTTTTATTTGAAGCCATTTGGTAGCCTAGATTTGTGTTATTTTTGCACTTTGGTTGAGACTAAGCTCATTTTGGATCATTTCACTGAAGTTTCATGGGTAGAATTCAGCCCTGTTACACCTAACCAGGATTTTGTTATTGCACCAAGATTGAAAATGCTTGCATGATCCCTTAGAAAGTGGAGCATGACTGATAACCTTTTTCTGGAAAACTGTGTGGTTTAGAAGGAGGATGGTTGAAGGGGTCAGAGCCCTTATTTTTACCTCCAATCATGCAAACAAAAATTCCTATTTTGATTTAGGTTATGATGAAATGCAATGTGCTCATCTCTTCTAGTAAAATGTATCCATTAAAATTGGACCAATTGCATGATTTAATGCCCTTGAACCACTGTATAAAGATGATATAACAGTAGGTTAACCGCAGATGATTTCTGGCACTTCATTATTGGTGCTTACAAACAGCTCCTCCCACTTACTCTTTCATTAGCGGGTTAGCAATGTTAGTATGTGTTTATCAGTCACTGAAAAATGGCTCAAAATTGTATTATTCGTAATTGCGAAAGCAGAAAGAAACTTGGTGAGCTGGCAAAGTGGTTTGCAACTGTCCCATCTCACAGGTATGACTTAATTTATATACAAATTATGACTTAATCTATTGTTTATATACAGTGGACTTAAATGATTGGCCTATGTAGGATTTCTAAAAAGGAGGGCGGGGGGTTAATGAAATTTGTGAAAATAAGGAAATTTCCAGTTCTAATCAATACTGCAACAGGGAAATAACCGAAATTTCATAGTGGAGAGGGATCCACGAAGTGGCGGGAGCATTTGAAATTTGCCACAAAGTTGTTTACCACAAAGGGGTAACCTAGCAGTTTTAGCACAGATTATCTATTAGGTTTGACGATAGTCTGTGGTATTAAATAGTAATATTGTGCCATAGAGCATCAAAACTTTTTCTTATTATTATTTTTTTTTATTGGTAAGGAAAATTTTCCCTTTAATTTCCTTTTATTTTATTTTCCTTTTAATTTCCTTTAATTTTCATTTAATTTTTCCTCGTTTATGCTTTTCTTCTTCCAATTCACAGCAGGCTTTTTTTTTTTTTAGACACATAAATGTCTTCTTCTTCTTCTTCAATTATAGGCTTCGGATGAATCCATTTAACCTTTTTCGTATTGTCTGATTATGTCAGGGGTGTCCTGGGAAATCAAATATAGAAATTAGACTATTATTATTCAATAATAGAATTTATACATCATTGATGAAATCACCTATATTTAGGCAGTTAAAGACAGCTTTGAACAATTCTGCATCATCAGTTGGAGTGTCTCCTTTGTGTTAGTTGGTCAATATTAGGGGTTAGCTTAAGGCGCTTGAATATAGCAGATAAAGTTAGCCATTCTTTTTTATGGTTGAGAGTTGCCACAGGGCAATCAAAAAGAACATGGTTGATGGCCTCATCATAGGTTTGACATAGGCGGCAAAGAGGGCTCATTACTGTTGGAATGGTTGTGTTTTGATAGTGATAAGTTTGGCTGTTAAGGCCGGTAGCATTTGATCATATTCTGTGGTACATCTTTGAGTCTTTCCGGGATGTAAATGGAGAAAGGTTGGGTGGACATTGGTTTGCTAGATAAACTTTTAGGCGCCAATGGTTTACATCTCTTACTGGGATAGGTCTTCCAGAAATTGTTTCTAACTGAAGGGTAGATTTAGCTATTTCATCTGCCTTCTGGTTCCCTTTAATACCCATATGACTTGGGATGTACTGGAATTTTGTGGATATACCTTGTTTAAGTAGTTGGTTCAATAATACAAGAGTGGTCGAGGTATCATTGTCTGGGTAGTCTGAATGTTCTGGTGATATTGAGGCAAGGGCTGATTTTGAGTCTGAATAAATTATAAGAGGGGTGTTTCTTGGGGGGTTTGGCATCTTTATAATGGTTTCCAATGCAATGTTGATGGCAGCTATTTCAGCTGTCATGATACATCATTTTGGAGCCTTTCTACAGCTGCTATACCTAAAGATGGGAAGTGGACTCCACAAGCAGTCCTGGATTCTGTTTTTGAGCCATCCACAAAAATTGGGAGGTGGTAGATATATCTCCGAGACTCAAATTCAGGGAACATTGATTTTACATAGGAAAGGGAAAGATCTGTTTTAATAGCTGGCGCAAACAAAAGGTTCACTTCTGGGTAGTGATTAGCCCAGGAAGGTATCCAGGGGTATATTTGAAATAAAGAAGATGAAGGCATGGGGTAGGTCATTTGGGTGGTTGCAAATTCCCGTGCAAGGCCCCTAAAACCACCAGGGTTTCTTAGCCAGTCATGTAATCTATGGGAACTGTTACCTTCAATTTTTGTAATGTAGCGGGCAAGTAGGATGTCTCTACGCATGGCAATAGAGGTGAGACCACTTTCACTGAGGAGGAAGTTGGTTTTGGTGTGATTCCTGAGGCCGAGTACAGCACGAATCATAGTATTCTGGACAGTCTCCAGACTGCGAAATAGAGTTTTTAAGCATGATCCATAGACAGTTAGTCCATAATCAATCTGACATGTGATATAAGTCTTATAGAAATTTATTAGAGTTTTTTCATGGCAACCCCAAGGCGTATTGAGTAGTCTTTGTAAGATGCGCATTTTTCTGAGGCATTTTATTCTCACATTTTCAATGTGGAGCCTGAAAGTTAGTTTTTGGTCTAAAGTGAGGCCAAGATATTTGATGTGTTGTTGCTCTTGGATGACAACACCATTTAGGGTTAGTAGGGCAGATTGGGGATTTCTCTTATTATGAAACTGTACTATAGCTGATTTTGATGGGGCGGTGGGTAGGCATGAATTCTTGGAGAAACATTCAAAGGCATAAAACAACTTTTGTAACTTGGATTGGGCTAGTTCAAAATTATTTGAGGTAGACCATAGGACTATATCATCTGCAAACTGAATATTTGTTTGGGGTAGGTTCAGATCCCATAAATATAGTGAAAACAGGAGACAGCTGAGGACAGCACCTTGGGGAAGGCCTTTGGAGACAGACTTTTTAGAAGTGATGTAGGAATTTACTTGGAGAACAAAAGAGCGTTCAGATAGGTAACTTTTAAAGAAATTCACTACAGGTATTAGAAAACCCATTTTTGATAATTTTTGCAGTAGGAGTGGATGTTGGATATTATCATATGCGTTTTGGAAGTCCAAGAAGGCTGCAAGAAGGCTGCGGATTTGGTTGTCTTTCAGACACTCAGATATGGCGTTGGTTAAGCGAACAAATGCATCAATGGAAGAATGATATTTCCTAAATGCTTTTTGGGTATGTGGGATGAGGTGGTTAGACTCAGCAAACCAATACAATCGGGAGTGAATTATCTTCTAATATAATTTTCCCAGAACTGGGGTGATCATAATGGGTCTGAAGGAGTTGGGGTCCTCTTTGGGTTTATTTTGTTTTAATATAGGGATGATGAGTGATGTTTTCCAAGCAGATGGGAAGAAGGAATTGCTCCAGGCATTGTTGAAGAGAGATAAGAGTGTTTTTTTAAACTCTATTGGAAGGTGTTGGAGCAAAGATGAATGGATCTGGTCGTGGCTACAAGATGTTTTGGATTTAATTGAATTGAGTACTTTATTCAGCTCCAACATTGGAAAATCTTAGAGTAGATACTGGGACTCATGCAAGTCAAAATGGGGTATTAAGTTGATCTGAGGTGAATTATGAGGGGTTTTTTTGAATGTCTTCTCAAACAAATATGCTAAGAATTTAGGTTTTTCTTTGTTGGTTTCCAGCTGCTGACCATTTAGAGTTAGCTGGTAATGGAAGGGGTTCTGTGTGGAGAATTTGCCACACATCTTGTCTAGGAATTTATGAATCTTTGACTCTTGTGCTTTGTGGGACACTGATAAGAGAAATTTTTTGCATGCCTCTTCTTTTGCAAGTTTGATTGTTCTCTTAAGTTTTGCCTCTGCTTGTAGCTTTGCTATATATTTTCCAGTGGATGGATTTCTTGGTGGATAGCAATGTCATTCGAAATTTGATAGAGGATCTTTGTTTTCTTCTAATAACTGGTGGAATAGATGTGATGGTTTATCAGTTTTTTTTTGTTTTTTTTTTTTACGTCGTGATATTTATTTTCTCAGATTGTAGTTCGTTTGTGACTTGAAAAAGGCTAATTACCTGTTTTGACGGAGAGCCGAGATAAGAGCTAGTTTCGGTGTGTATGAAAAATTTGTATGAAATTCTTGACCTTTCCTGAACTTTAAAGAATAAACACCTCTGTTTGAAAATCTTTGCACTTTGTGAATTTGCACTTTGCACTTTGCTTATGTTTTTATGTTCTCCGGAGCACTCGCGCCTCGGTCCGGGTTTTTATAATGGGTGAGATAGGGAACGATCATACTGTCTATTATTTATATACTGTGCCTTGAACATAGGGCTGAGTGAGTTATGTCCCCCTTCACCCTGGAAGCACATTTTTTGGACCTTTTGACCATTTAAGAGAAATGGTCCTCTCAAGTTTTTGAGCTAATACCATTTTTTATTGCAGGAGAAAAAAGTATGTGAGAAGGGGCTGGTTACCCTATTATCAATTTCAAGTCTGAAAGAATGTCTTAAATTCTTAAATTTTATTTGAACATTTACAAATTAATGGACAAGGCCTGTAAATATGGATGCATTTCTTAGCCAGTTGTCTATAATGTGTGATCTATTAGCTTCTATTTTGAAAAAAAAGTATTTGATTAGGAATACATTTCTTCTTTTGGTTATGGCTGATAGCCCACTCTCTTTATGAAACAACTTGGTGTTTGTGGATTTCCTGATATCAAATATGGGATGGATTGCGTCACATTGTGTGGTTTCAATTTTCTCTAGTGGGTTTTTTCACACACACCATTACAACGAGCCCATATCCAATTTCAGGTTTTATATGACATTTATAGAACTAAAGTAGGCTATTGTCTTCTCATTATAACTCCCAGTTGTAGATGATAGTCTTTTCATCATTCTAATTTTCTATAGTATTTCTTTGTTGTGACTTAAATGTGGTTGGCTTCAGGGATTGTGATTTCATTTAATGTTAGTTTTGTATGAACAGTTTGTAGCTAGTATTTGTTAGGAGCAATTGACTAAGCATTAGTTTTGAGAGAATTTCCCAGACAGAAAAAGTGAATTTTATAGCTTTTATTAAGCACTGTCAAAGGTATTACTTTTTGTCCATAACACTGTCATCAGCATATTGTATGTTTGAGTGAGGGAGGTTCATGTCCCAAAGGAGAAGTGAGGATAAGAGATAACTCAAGACTGCATTTCGTGGAAAGCCTTCGGTCTTCATATGTGACTAGTTTTAGTTATGGTCTCTTCCCTATGCATTTTTCAAGCTGCACCAAAGGGTACATCCCAAATAATTCCCACCATACAAAAAGAAAGTTACACTATAAAGATAATCATTTTTTTCTTATTAAACTAAGAAATACTTGTGCTCATTGCATGAAATTCCATGCAAATTATCTACTTTTTTCTATTATATTTTAATTGATGACTTTACACAAATCCATTTCTAATTTTTTTCTATGTATTATCTATATTTATGACCAGTAGAAATTTCCTACATTCAGTGTGCGAAAGCATAGGATGGCTAGCCCCCAACCCCCCATTGCACATCCCGGCTGAAGGGCCATAAAACAGAGGCCAGCACCGCCGGTTTGGACCTTAAGGATCTAGTGCCGTCATACTACTACTACTTACTTCTTATATTCCAGGATCAATCCAAGCTTTGTGGTGGGGGATGAATAGGGTCCCTAAATTCTTTGCCTGAACAAAGGGATGTTAAATCCAAACCAAACTAGGTGGAAATTAGGGGCTGGGTTCATGATTGTGCCCTTTTAGGCTCTGCACCTTATATTAACTCCTTTGAGGGGGTGGGGGTTGAAGTTGGTTAGTATAAGCCCAATTATTTGGTTTGTTTGTAGAATTCGTTCAACAAAACATGCTAAACCTGGTTTTGTGTGACAGTGCTTCATTGGACTTCTGTGAGAGAGGCAGGGAGTTCTTTCAATCCTCATTGATCAGAAAGGTTTATTCATTGGATGTCAATTGAATTTATTAGCTACTTGCAGTTAGAGTTAGGCTATAATCTTGTTCAGGGTTTTTTTTTACGTTTTTACGAGTGGGACATACAATTTTTTTTTTTGGGGGGGGGGGCTCAAACCCCTAACCCCCATGGCTACGGTCTTGGTCTTGCCTTAGAGGGATTGGATTCTGATTAGACTGCGTATTGAGCATTTAATGGTAGAAGCAGCTGAGTTATGAGAATATATGTCTTGTTTCATTTTCGTTAATGCTGTGTCATTATGTCTGTTAACCAACTGTCATATGTACAGCCCAGAATTGCCAGAAATTATACAGAGCCATCACACGGTGATAAAAACAGAAACCTAGCCAGCACAGGGATGAACATCAGTCTCTGGTGTATTTATTTTATTAGTGTTTCAGGCACATAAGATCTGTTTTCGGATTTGTTCAATTCTACAACAAGTTTGAAACTGAATATACAAGTTTTTACTAGTGAAACGTGGTTGCATTCAGTGCTGTGCAACTGTGGCCAATGAGTAACAGTTGACAGAGTAACATGAAAATGTGGCACGGGAGTTCTAGTTTGTGGTTGCTCTAGATGCCAGTAATTGTGATAGTAACTAAGTATGACCTGGGGATGGTGTCTTCAAGTCTGTTCCGTAGTATTACTGTTATTGTATTCAGATATGAGTGGTCCTGCACTTTTGGGGAAAATTAAGCTGCATCAAGCATGCCTAGTCCAAAAGGCTGCAGAATAAAAACTCAGTTGTTTGCTCGGAAATTTTTCTCGTGGTATTACAATACTTTTCGGTACTTCTGCATTATACCCACTCTTTTATATATGTCAAATAAGACGCGGCAGTTGCCGGGACAGATGCGGGAGAGATACTTGATCATAAAATAGTTGTTAGAGTCGAGTTGTGTGAAACGGGTGATGTAAAATGAATGATAAAATTATAATTTGGAATTTGCCAAAGACAGAAAAAGAGGCAGTTGAATTTTTTCAGGATAAGGGTTTATTGCCGAAGACAAAAGAGTGTAAAAATGGACAAACCATGACTTTACTCAAATTGGGCTCAGCCAAATGGCAAAATAAACGGCACCGAGGTACTCACCGCCAAAATTTATCAACTTACTTAGTCGAGCACATGTGGCGGGCGAAAGTGAAGTGTGAAGGTAGAGATAATTTTACAGCGATTCTCGAAGACATAATAGCGTTCTGGGCGCATAATTGTAACATGTAATTTTGTTAGTAAATCATTATAATCCGGTATCTCTCTTGTATCTTTTTTTTCTTCCCCCCCCCCCCCCCTAATGTGCAAATATATAGCCCAATTTGTTTCTAAACTATTCTATATTCATCCTATTTTATTTTATTTCATTAGGATTAACCAAACTAGCAGTATATAAAAGAGTGGGTATAATGCACAAGTACCGGAATATAATACTCTTGGTTTATGTTCCCATATTTTGTATATTCAAATGAGGAGGGAGTCCAAAGCACTCCGTAGTATTACCTCCTAATGTACTTGTCAAAATCTAGGTTTACGGCTCGTCTTTTTATATCAGGCTTCCTCCTCATAGGAAAACATCTCTCCTCATACAACAAAGAAAGAAATAACAAATATCAAGAAAAAGACAAGACAAAACGAAAGCAATTTTCAGCCAGTAAATGAAACGAGTAAACCAAGCGGATATTTTAGCAAAAAACTCTGATATGTCGTCCCCAATTAACAGAAGTAGGCTATATATAGTACAAAAAGACTGACCCTTTGAGGTAACTAATGCAGAAGCAAACAGTTGACTGAATAAAAGAAACCGCTAATGGAAGACCGTTCAAAAGTTAGATTGTGCATGAAATATTTCCTGGGAATTATGCATCCTGTCTGCTGAAAAACTGTCTTTCTTTTCACTTTTAGGCTTTAGAGAATATAGAGATTTATGGATTTTTGACTCTAGAGCTTTTTCATTTCATTCACTGGCTGAAAATTACCCTCTGTTTACTTTTTTCTTTTATTATTAACTCGTCTTTCTCGACTAATCAACTTTTTGGTCTCTTTTTTCGTTTGTTTCTTGCATTAAAATTTGTAAGTCATTTTTGACCACTTCGGAATGTTCAATTACTTCCAAGTTTTGGTAGTACATGCACTTCCGATGACAGTGCAATAATATAGTATAAAAATTCCCCCTTCTTCCATACTCCCCATTTTATAAATAAAACTACCTAAATGGGTGATTTGGCACTGTAAAAAGCATAAAACAAACACTATTATACAAGACTTAATAGCACAGTGGTAAAACCACTTCCCCTGTGACAGTGGTAATTTAGGTTTGATTCTTAGGTAAGACGATTTTTTTCCTAGATAAAAGTAAAGATTTTTTTGTCTTAAAGGAGACAAAGTCGAAAATAAATATAAAAGAATATATTGAATAAAAATAACTTGTGTCCAAAGTGGACACAAAAGAAAATAATACTTTTTTACTCGAGAATGTATGAGTGTTAAGTGAAAACGAAGGATGCAAAACGAATTGGGTTTTACCTCACTTGATCTTTTTAGCTCATTTTCCACAACTCACTGACTTTTTTTTATTTATAATTTAGATCAATTTAATACTATGTTATGTAAAGCCAAGTCTGTTTTGCGCCCCTCCTTTTCACTTATATTCATATATTCTTGAGAAAAAAATATTTTCCAGTTTTAGTCTATTTTGAAAATATGTTTACAAAAACATAAGTTTTATGTTTTATGTATGTATTATTGGTAATGTTTTTCGTTCTCTTTTTATTTTATCGTAAGTCATATCGGTATATAGCTTCTAGCTTCTCTAATATTCATAGATTCTTGAGAAAAAAATATTTTCCATTTTTAGTCTATATTGAAAACATGTTTAAAAAACATACCTTTATGTTTTATGTATGTATTATTCTTAATGTTTTTCGTTCTCTTTTTATTTTATCGTAAGTCATATGTAGCTTCTAGCTTCTTGTATATTCATAGATTCTTGAGAATAAAATATTTTCCATATTTAGGCTCTATTTTGAAAACACGTTTAAAAAAGATAACTTTTATGTTTTATGTATGCATTATTCTTAAAGTTTTTCGTTCTCTTGTTATTTTATTGTAAGTCGTATATAGCTTCTCGTATATTCATAGGTTCTTGAGAAAAAAATATTTTCCATTTTTGTCTATTTTGAAAACACGTTTAAAAAACACAACTTTTATGTTTTATGTATCTATTATTCTTAATGTTTTTCGTTCTCTTTTTATTTTTTCGTAAGTCATATATAGCTTCTAGCTTCTTATATATTCTTAGATTCCCGAGAAAAAAATATTTTCCATATTTAGTCTATTTTGGAAACACGTTTAAAAAAACATACTTTTATGTTTTATGTATGTATTATTCTTAAAGTTTTCATTCTCTTTTTTTTTTATCGTAAGTCATATATAGCTTCAAGCTTCTCGTGTATTCATAGATTCTTGAGAAAAAGTATTTTCCATTTTTAGTCCATTTATAAAACACGTTTAAAAAAATATAACTTTTATGTTTTTTGTATGTATTATTCTTAATGTTTTTCGTTCTCTTTTTATTTTATCGTAAGTCATATATAGCTTCTAGCTTCTTATATATTCGTAGATTCCCGAGAAAAAAATATTTTCCATATTTAGGCTCTATTTTGAAAACACGTTTAAAAAAGATAACTTTTTATGTTTTATGTATGTATTATTCTTCAAGTTTTTCGTTCTCTTGTTATTTTATTGTAAGTTATACATAGCTTCTACCTTCTCGTATATTCATAGATTCTTGAGAAAAAGTATTTTCCATTTTTAGTCCATTTATAAAACACGTTTAAAAAAATATAACTTTTATGTTTTTTGTATGTATTATTCTTAATGTTTTTCGTTCTCTTTTTATTTTATCGTAAGTCATATATAGCTTCTAGCTTCTTATATATTCGTAGATTCCCGAGAAAAAAATATTTTCCATATTTAGTCTATTTTGGAAACACGTTTAAAAAAACATACTTTTATGTTTTATGTATGTATTATTCTTAAAGTTTTCATTCTCTTTTTTTTATCGTAAGTCATTTATAGCTTCAAGCTTCTCGTGTATTCATAGATTCTTGAGAAAAAGTATTTTCCATTTTTAGTCCATTTATAAAACACGTTTAAAAAATATAACTTTTATGTTTTATGTATGTATTATTCTTAATGTTTTTCCTTCTCTTATTAGTTTATCGTAATATAGCCATTATGGTTTCAGAACATATTTAATAACATCGCCAAGGAGTTTTTGCTGTGGTCACATTTGCTTCATGGAAATTCTCTTCTTGTTCAATCCTTTATGAGTTCACAGTTCACTTCTCCTTACCATTTAATTTTTTTTGCAGAATTGTTTTATAAAAGAGGTAGAATGGGTGAAGATTATATTAATCAAGAAAAATCCCTGTCTCATCTCTCAACAACAGTGAGGCATGCTACTGGAGACCGTAGTCCTGTTGTTTTTTCAGAGTTACAATGTAATACTAATTTGAATCTACCGCCTGCCAATTGGCTATCAGGTATTAACAAACGATATGGGATCAAATTCAACACAGGCTCGCCAGATGAATTCTCCAGGTAATTATGCAGTTTACTTTTGTTTCCTATATCTAGGCAAATGTTTTATTTTCTTTATTTTTAGCTTGACAGATTCTTAGATTGAAATTTTCAAAACTTTTCTTTCTTTTTTTTTGGGGCGGGGAGGGTTGATACATTGGCAACAATGTAAGTTAAACTGCACAAAACTGAATTGTAGCCAAGCCAAGATTGTTGTTTGACTCCCTGAATCGACTATGGGTCTGAAAAATTACAAACACTTAGTTTTGGTTTAAGAAAGCACAAAGATTGTTATATACTTTTTTGAACAATGAACAAGCAGATCAATCAGGCTGGGCAATTGCCTATATCCACGCCTATTTGCCATACTGTAAATCCTGGGATCAGGGGCGTAAATTCAGAAAAATTATGGGGGGGGGGGCAAACGTCAAAAATTTTTGCCACCGCACGGAAGAAAATTTGCAAATTTTCACTTTTACTTTGTGAGGAAAGTACAAAACTATGCTGATTATATTCTGTTAAAAAAAAAGTAAAAAAAAGAAATAAAGTTTGAATTGGTGAAAGTATCTAATTCAGAGCGAGTGGATGGCTTGGAAAGAGCATTTCCTGCCGCGAAGTAGCGGATATTTTTGAAATATTATTAAAAACTGTATTATCCCTTATATTGGACCTCTTAGACTCCTTTTTAGGGAAGCAAATTACTTAAAAACAAATATTGTGCTGTGAAGGGTCTAAGCCAAAAAAGAAAATTTAGAATTAGGAAATGTCATTTTGTTTTGTTAAGAATTGAATTGAGTGAAGGCCTAGAACAGGGTTTTCTGGCGCGAAGCGCAGTGGCGGAAATGAAAAAAAAAAGCCTGGGGAGGGGCAAATTCCATGTCTCAATAGGCAGCCTCAAGTGGGTTGAATTAGCAAAAATCCAAGGGAGGAGGAAATCAAGCCAAATTAAGCGGTAGCCAACTTAAAATTCTTTGGATAACAAAGTTTTGAACACAATTAGATAAACAAAATTCAAGTACATAAACACAATTAAGCAAATGAATCTTAAATTTGTTTGCATCACGACTGAAGTATCCAGAGAGAGCCATTATTCTAATGGGAAACGTCGTTGCTTCAGGGAAGCAAACTTGTCGACGGCAATGTTATAATCTATCTTTTTCGCTTTTTCCGGCTGGGTCGCTCTAACAAACTAACAACAAATCGCTAAGTCGCTCATCAGTCATGGTTGTTCTGAGATATGTCTTAACCCTCTTAAGCGTTGAAAAAAAACCCTCGTTAGAGGCAGTTGAAACGGGGAGCGTCAAAGCAATTTCGAAAGCTTCCGAGATGACTGCAAAGGCGTCTTTGTTCATGTAGAGGTAGGCAAGAACTTTTGATGGGCATTCTGGTTTCATCCTTTGTAAATAAGATTTTGCCAAGGCTATCTCCGACTCAAACTTCAACTCGTTTACTAATAATGTAGGAAAGTCACGTACAAAGTCTTGTATTAGACGTGCATCCAGGAACTTCGGGGAACTTGGCTCAAACGCTTCTAAGCCTTGGATTACTGAGGAGTTTTCACCAAGCCTTTGTCTCAGCTCTGAAGTTACTCGGTTAACTATGAAGTATAAAATGACCGACCTATAAGTTTGAAAAATATTACGATCCTCTTCTGTTCGATTTCTTGCTATGGCACCGACAGTCGTTTCGACATAAAAATCGAGAAGGCGTCTGCTTATAGCAACCGGGCGTCTAGGCTTTTCTCTTTGGATTGAGTGCTGCTTGCATAAGATTTTCGTTGCTTCGACCATCTTAAACCAACGCTCTTTAGATCGGAGCTCTAGAACCTGTTGCTGAACTGCTTGAAGTAGAGAATTTACGCCTGAAAGAACGAGGCTCTTGGACTGGAGTTGTCTGGATGCAATATCTATCGGACCAAGGATACTGCTCATTATTTTAAGAATGAGCAAGAATTTGGCATCAATTGTTGCCAGCAACCCAGAAGCTTCAGAAAGGTCCTCTGTTGAATTGGCTTTATCCGAAATAACCCTTAGTGTTTCGAGAATAGCACCTAAACGTATCCGGATCTTCTGAATTGAGGAAAACCAATAGCACCATCGAGTGTCAGCTAGCCGCTCGAGCTCAATCTTCTTTTCTCCGCGTTCTTGTTGGGTTCGAAGGAAAAGTTCGTGACGTGGTGCACTTCGGCTGAGAAAGACATATAATGCCTGAATGCAAGAAAAGAAGTTTCTAACCTCCGGACAAGAAGCTATTGACTGCACAAGCACAAGATTTAGGCGATGGGCGTGACAATGAATATACCTAGCTTGTGGTGCAAATCCTTTAAGAATAGCCTGAAAACCATTACATGCGCCACTCATGACGCTCGCCCCATCATAGCATTGAGCAGCACTGGTGCTCCAATCCAGTCTGTGCTTTTCAACAAGATCCTTGATTGCATTAGCAAGGGATGCTGCATCTAATTGTTCAAGATGTGTACTTCCGAATGTCTCCTCGCGGATGATAGCATTACTATCAATAAACCGAATAGTTAAACCAAGCTTCTCTTTCTTCGACAGATCTTTCGTTTCATCTGCGCAGATTGCCCAACATTTCTTAATAGAGTAACTTAATTGTTCTTGCAAGAGGTCAGCCAATATGCGCTTATAAGACTATTTCGGTAGTTGGGACTCAAATAGCTTCATACCAACGTTTTAATTTTTGCTGAAGATCCGGGTTTCCCTCTGTCATTATTTTTAGTATTTTTATAAAATTACCTCGATTGTGTGAGTTGTCCTGTTCATCTTGACGTTGAAAACGGAGCCCTTGGCGTGCTAGGGCACATGCCACTTTCGCAAGTGTGACTATATGCATGCGATTTTCCGCTATGGTTTTCTTCCGATTTGAATAGAGAGTTATAGCTATGGACTTAGATGTACCACACTCAATTGCTTTATATTTGTTCCAGCTACGATTTGCTTGGTTATGAGCTTCTGAAGCCTCGTGCTTTCCAATCCTTTCGAATAGCTGTTCCCACTTATTCATTCCTGTGTCAACAAACAGTACATTATCAGAAGTATTTCAATGATTTCTTTTTAAGTAAAAGTGCCGACAGCAAAAGCAGTAAATGGCGTCTTCTTTAATAGAGTATTCTACCCATTGTTTTTTCTCATAGGCTTTAGCAGAAAAACGGCGACCGTTTGTTTTGGGGTATTCAGCTAGCTTTGGCTGGTTGGGTGCCTCCCTTTTATGGTGGGAGATGTCAAGATTGCCCCTCAATATCGTATCTGATGCATCGGCTACACTTCCTCCCTAGAAAAAAGAATCCAGTGCTTTCGCTTTTAAACATTTTAACTTTATTCAGAGGCCGATAGCTCTGAAAGAGTTGTTCCCTTAAATAGGTGTCTAGGAGACATAAGGAATAACAGACTTTCATAGTGAAATATTTCTAGAATTTCCAACGCTCCACAGCAAAATATACTGTTTTCAAGCCATTTACTTCCATTTATACAGAAACTTTCGCCACTCTAAACCTTTTTTCCGTCGGTAGCGTTTTGGTTTTGCTGGAAAAAATTCGTCGTGCTCGCCCCCCCCCCCCCTCCAAAAAAAGTGATAGTGACGCCCCTGCTCCTAGCTTCTAATTAGCTTTTCTGCTACCGTTTAGTGTTACGTATTGGCATTTTGCCCTTAATAGTTTTCGTTTTTGTTATTTCATGATTAATAACAGGGTGGTCTATTAAATAGGGTGCTTTTTCTCTCATTTATAATAATAGCTTTATTTCCGCCAAAATTGACGATAGCATACAAATATCTTTCGACTGATCATTTAATACGCTCTAGCATCTTCTGCATGTTTAAGCGCCTCCAGTTTTTAGAATTCAGTAAAATAGTCTAAGCTAGTCAACTGAAATTTAAAAGGGTTAAAACATATATATTGTTTTTTGTCAGTTTAACTACGAGTAGAATTTCGTAAATTAAACGATAACATAATCCGAATAAGAAACTTAGCAACTCAATAGAACAAAATTCTCGTACTTATCTAGCTTATCAGCAAAATCTAGGAAGGCAAGTCGCAAATTTTGTTTTGGATGAAGCACGCTAACGTGAAGCGAATGCCTCGCAATAACAGCCGATTTAACTTTAAAAAGTAGAATTTTGTCACGAAGCAGCAATTTTTATTGATACTAAAACTGTCAATTCAAATGTATTTTAGCTCTTTTTCATTCCCTTTTTGCGCCAGACCCAGTTTCTAGGGTGAGAATATAACAAGAGGTATAAATAATGGTGAGCGGCCGCCTAGCAAAAATGGCTGGGCCTTAGGAAAGCATTTACTGCTCTTTCATTCTCTTAAGCTCTTCCAAAACTCTTTGCCATAAATTAAGTCTGATAAATCAGGCTTTAGTCCCTGTAGTCATCTCTGAAGTCCTAGCCTGCCCCCCCCCTCCTTGAATGACACCTCTAGCCTATATCTATAATTGTTTGTTATATGCTTGGTTCTATGATTTTTCCCACAAAATTTGCGATTTATACATTAATACAAAGTTGTAGCGCGATATTAAGATCTTACTTCTGTAGGCTAAACTTTAGTCCGCATGGAATTTATTGAATGAAGCAAAGGCTATAAGTTTATATTTATATATAATTTATATTAGTCAAACCATAAATGGCAAAATTACACACCTCACTTGGGCCAGCTGCTGGTGCTGCTACACTATCCACCAACTTAGCTTTTTTAGCCGGTTGACTAGGTATAAAAATATCGATTATTTTTCTCTGACTCATCGCACACTCTTATTCAACAAATGAATTCATTCAATACTATCTTTACTTGACAATGCTAGAGAAAACACGAGGCTCCGGGCTACGCTTCATTTCATATAAGATTTTGTATTCGATAAAATTTGTATTTTTTATTTGGATGAAGGATAGATAAGGGTATAATCTAAAAAAATATGGGGGGGGGGCAAAACGAGGTCTGGGGGGGGGGGTCAACTGGCCCCCCCCTGCCCCTTAGCAATTTACGCCCCTGCCTGGGATACTTACAGCTTTTTTGTGATGTCTATTATTTGTCATCTAATATGCCTATTTCTCTGTTTCTAATCAAATTTGTGTTTCTCCAAATTATTGCCCCCTCTCTTCCTCTAAAAATCCTACAGAAATGGCAGATCAAGCATGTACACTCCATGCTTATACCTCCGTCCTAAATATTAAGGATGCGGATATTTTCCCCCGCGATTTTCATTATTTTTACCGTAATTTGCCCGGTTTTTTTTTGCACGTTCCACCCCTTCTCCTAATATGAACAAAATGTTGGTGTCATGTCCAGTTTTTATTTTGTTATTTTCTTATGTTTTTTTTTTAATGTTGCAGACAACAATTCTTTAGTGAATTCTGAAACAAATTCTAAACTTTATAGATTGTTAAACCACTCCATTTGTACTTTAATTAACATATCTATTTGTGTTTTATCTTTTAACGTGGCATCCGCCTTTATGAAGTGCATGTTTAGGATATTTAGTTTCATCACCGTGTTGTTGTTTTTTTTTAATCCTACTTACTTTTCTCAATGGTACTAACTTCTTAATTTAGCAAAACTAGTAACTTCATTTGTGTACCATCTTCACTTACTATTCAAAAATTTTACAACATTACCTCATCAAAGACTATATATTTTGTTTTAATTTCTTTGTTTCTAATCAAAGTTGTGCTCCTCGAAATTGTAGCCTCCTCCCCCAAAAAATCCTACCTACATGTCACATCAAGCATGTACACTCTCCATGCTTTTACCCTCTCCTAAATATCAAGGTTACTGGCATTTCCCCAATGATTTTCATTATTTTTACCATGACTTGCCCGTTTCCTTTTTCGTTTTGCACCTTCCACCTCTTTTCCGAAAGGGAACAAAATTTCGGTGCCATGTCCTTTCTTTTATATTGACGCATGCAACATTTCTGTAATGAGTTCTCAAAACAAATTCTGAACTTTAAAGGTAGTTAGACGGCTCCATCTGTGCTGTAATTAATGGGTTTATTTGTATTTTATTTTATAGTTTTAATATTGCATCTGCCTTTATGGAGTGTATTGGAGAGATGGATGTCGTTGCTGATGCCGAAAACATAAAAAAGCTTCTCAAGATTCCATTTAGTAAAGCATCGGTAAATTAATCTATTTCTTTTTGATTAGTATATATTTAATTTTTTATTATATTTTTTTAATCACACCTCTACTCCTCTCAGTAGAGGAGAACTTTTTAACTTTCCAAAAATAATTTTTCATCTATAATAAGAAAGTTGATTCTAAAACTAACTTTCCAAAAACTCAACATAGTTACTTTTCCTTCTGCTCCAAAATCCTTCTGTTTACCTTATATTCCCTTACGTCCGTTTTACTGACAGGAAGATTTTTTTTATTTCTCACTTCTATATAAACAGTGTTGTCCAGTAATTTGATCTGTCTCAAAGCAGAGCTTTAACGTTTGTAATACTGAATTTCTTTATTATCTTTTTTTTTATTTTTTGTATTCCCACATCTACTCTTCTCAGTGACAATAAATTTTTAGCTTTCCAAAGCTAATTGCTGTATTTGTGTACCGCTTACACTTATGCCTCAAAATTTAATAACGCTACCACATCAGAATTATATTTTGATATGAACATTCAGTTTTCAACATATTTAATATGAGGACATTCTACAACCAATTACTAAAAACACAATATCAGCCTAGCTGTTTTGCAGAGTATTTTCCTTTGTTAGCAACCCCTACATTGTAGGCAACAAAATTGCAAAAATTCAACACAAGTACTTTCTATTTTGCTCCAAAATGCTTTTCATTTTAGTTCATTTTGCAATTTTTTTTTCAGAATCAGGATATTTTATTTCTTTGTATAGCTAATAAGAGCTGAGTGGACAAGCAGTGACTGGAAATCCAGGGACTAAGGTACAAATCTCTGTGTTACAAGGCCCTCGACATCTAAGAGTGGTGACATTTGAGGAAAGTAGAACCATGAAATTTGCATGACATTGCGCTTTGTGGAGCTCAGGTGACTTTGTACTCCAGAGGGTTGTTAATATTGGTAGTTCTAGTATGTATCCTGGCTAATGGATCCCTTAGGGGAGGGAAAAGAAGGGTGTTACCTCCCTGATGAAAGATAAAAAAAAATAAAAAGTGGAATTACATATGGATATAGTACGACACTTTTCCGGAAATAATACTGTTTTCTCGACTTTAGCCTCTTCCTTGGAAGGCTTTTTCCGGCTAGTCCTCTCTCGAAAATCTTTGCGGGTACGCATAGTTCCAGCGACTGTTGTACTTTTAATCTCAAATTAAGACTATAGTTTGTATCTCGCTCCTGTGACTTACGTATGAAGGTAGTGGGGGAGCTCTTGTTCATTTCAGAAATGAAAAAAGAATAAATAATGATAAAGGATAAAATGTAAAAAGATACTACTCCTACAACTACTAGCAACTCCCTGCAGCATCAAGCTGGTTGAGATCAACACAGCTTCACACGCTCTTCCTTCATCAAATCTATTCAAAGCTTTCCTCTTTATGGCCTCCCAAGAACTTCAAATTTCCTTTGAATCTTTTCTTACGACTTCCTCCCACTCCATTTGGGGACGACCTACTTTTCCTTTTGGCCCTAGATGGATGGCCGAAAAGAACTCTTCTTGGCAACTATCATCATCCATCCCCAAAACGTGCCCTAGGCATCTCAAACCTCATGTCATTATATCCCCAGAAAGTGAGATAGAACCACAGTTTTCAAATAGCTTACTGTTTGAAAAGCGGTCAGTCAAATGGGTACCCTAAACAATCCATAGAAAATTACTCTGGAAAAAGTGTAACAAATCCTCCTCTATCTTCCGATGCGCCCACGATTCACAATCATGCTCGACCACTGTCATCGCTGTAGCTTCAAATATTTTTATTTTAGTTCGCAGACTTATTTTCCTGTTCTTCCAAACTTTTTTCAACTGCGATAAAATACCCTTGGGCTTAACTATTTGACTTTTACAGTTTCACAGCATCTACCATCTTTGCTAATAATACCAACCAGGTAAGTGAAGCTATCCACTTAAATGATCTTCTACTACCCAGAATTACCCCCTCACCTTCATTTATTTCTAGTCTAAGTGACTTATTTTATCAACATTAATTTTCAAACATATTCTTGCGCCCTAAACTTTCAAAACCTCCAAAAAATCATTCATTTTTCCAATATTTTCATCTAGGACAGTCAAATCATCAACGTAATCTAAGTCTAGGAGAGTTTTACCTTTCCAATTGGTCTCATGTTCTCCTATAGCCCTTGTCGTGTTCCGTAGAACAAAGCACATGAAAACGATTCATATAAATGGGGATAGAACACAACCCTGCTTAACTCCTGATTTGATACGGAACCATGCACTTACCTAATTTCCTACTTCAACCTCAGCAATATTGCTCTCGTATATAACTACTGCTACGACTAACAACTCACTGCTGCACAAAGCCGCCTGAGGCCAACATAAATATGCACGCTCCCCCTTCATCCCATTCTATTCAGAGCCTCCCTCTTCATCCCCTCCCAAGAAGTTCCAATGTCCCTTAAGTCTTTCCTTACGACATCATCCCACTCCTTTTAGGGGTGACCTGGTTTTCTTTCTGACCTAGAAGGTTGCCCAACAAGGACAACCTTGGGAAATATATTATCCTTCCTCCGCAAAACTTGTCCTAGCTATCCCAACCTGTCTCCCATTATAACCCTAGATAGTAGGTTTGATCCGCATCTTCCGTACATCTTACTGTATGAGATACGGTCAGTCAGTCGGATACCCAAAAAAAAAACCGCAGGCAATTTCACTGGAAAACATCTAGCAAATCCTTCTCGGTTTTTTGAAGCACCATAACCATACCTGACCACTATCTTCATTGTAGCTTCCAATATTATGATCTTGGTGCGCAGACTTATTTCCTATATTTCCAAACTTTCTTTTAGCTATGAGCAAATATCCTGGACTTTGGCTATTCTACTTTTAATATATTTACTAATAATGCTACTTAGGTATGTGAAGCTCTCCACTTAATCGGTCTTCTTTACTTATTCCCAGTCTTAGCGACTAAGTCTTCTTAACGCTAATTTTCAAACATATTCTTGCACCCTTAAGTCACAAAGTAATCAAACACTGATTCATCTTCTATAAAACTGAGAACTAAGAGTCGGCCTGACTCATGCAGTTGTCTATTATTGATCTACATGTGATAATTTTTTCGACTTTGTCCTCTCCCCTTCTTAAAACCACACTGTTCTTCTCTTAAAGCTCTATCCGCAGCTTCTCAGAGTATCATAAAAAGTATCATCATACTAAGTAGTTTGCTTCCTACAGAAACTAAGCTAAAGTCTCTGTGATTACCACACTGACTCTCATCACCTTTCTTATACAAGGTTTTGATTAGACTTACCTAAAATCGCTAGGTGCTTTCCCTTTTTCAAAAATCACATTTATAATCTTTAGTAGTTTATCCATCATATTTCAAAAATTCGTTTGCCACATTATCAGCACCTGGGGCATTATTATTGTTTAATCCTTATAGTACCTTCACTAACGCAGAATAATGAAAACTAGTGGAACTGCAGTAAAATAGCATTGGAGCTATATCCAATTTGCATTGCAGCTGAAACGTCTCTGCATACGTTTGCACCGTAGCTGAAAAAACTGGTGAGATGAGTTGGGTTAAGAGAGGCAGGACTCCCGGCTTTTGTTTGATAACCTTCTTTTTTGTTGGATTAAGCCATAGGGTATATAATAAAAAATAATCATCAGCTATACTTCTCTATTTTCCAATTGATGGGGAAGCTTGAGCCGACTTTGTTGACAATAATTAATCTCTCTATTCTGTACACATATGCGGTTTTAAGTGGCCGTGCCATTTTCCTTCCGAAATATGTAAATTTGATAGTTTTGCTAGTTGCGGCAATTAGGCATTTGTACATGACATATCTTATTCTTAAGGACTAACGGAAAGTATTTTGGAACCCATTCCAAAGATTCTATTCGATGCCTCATTTATATATATATATATATATATATATATATATATATATATATATATATATATATATATATATATATATATATATATATATCTTAAACTATTGGGAAATCAAAACTAACAACATTACTAAGCTTTTTGGGGAACTTTTTCCTCCAGGTTGGTGCCATTTTAATAGTGACCACATTATAATATGATAATATCAAATGAGTAAAATGTGGAGGATATCCAGCTATTGAAGTTTAAGGTTATGAGGATTATTTTACTTCATAAAAGTGCAGTTCAATAAAACGTCAATGAGCTGCTAGTGACCTCCACAGGAAGTGCTCTTGCAGGAATTTCTAAGGAATAGTTGAGCAGAAACTTCAAGATTGCGTCGGGAAACAACTTTCACAGTGAATTTACCTAACTGACTCAGTAATATGCTTAAAACGCTTTTCATTAAGCCACTAAACGCTCGCCATACAAGGGTTTTAATTCAAAATAGGAATTTTGATTTGGAGTGTCAGTGAAAATGTGGATTTTCAGAATTCAAATAGCTGTTGATAATCCAGTGTTAAATGAAGATGAGAGTCAGCGACAAAATATTCTAAACTGAAAATTAATTTGTAATTAATGGAAGCTTTTCGTTGTATGAATTGACTAGTCTAAGAAAATATCTGACTTGAATTTTTAAGAATTTCTTGTTTCATTTTGCTTTTTACCTTATTTATGTCAAAATCACGTACGGTACCTTCAAAATCTTTTCGCTAACTTCAGCATCGGCTTACCGTCACAAAGAAGAAAGGCCCATTAGCAAATTCTTCCCGCGAACAAGCCGTCATTAAAGCCGGTCGAAAATTTGTGACCGGCCATGACCGACAATTTGTGATTTGACTGTAAAACTTTTCTGAAAAGACAATGGGATTTTACGTCTCTTTTACCAACAACCTTGTCAATAAACGCGGGTAACACCACAGGGAACTCCCAAAGCGGCACAAATTGCTCAAAGGATTTCTTTGAGTGGTTTTTTAGTGTTTCCCGAGCAGGTATGCTATAAAATTTTTTGGGGCTGCCCTCTCTTGAACTTTTAAAAGAAAAATCTGTACCATTTACTAAAAAAAAAAAAAAAAAAAAAAAAAATCACATTTTCTGACGAAGTGAATGTCATTAAACTACTAATACAACTAACAACTCACCGCAGCACCTAGCCGACTGAGGCCAACACAGCTTCGTACGCTCCTCCTCCATCCCAATCTATTCAAAGCCTCCATTTTTACACCCGCCCACGAAGTTCCCATTTCCTTTAAATCTTTCTTTATGACGTCCTCCCGCTCCAGACGAGGACGACCTGCTTTCCGTTTATCCCTTGACGGTTGGCCGAAAAGAACAATCTTCGGCAATCTGTCATCCTTCGTCCGCACAACGTGCCCTAGCCACCTCAACTTTTCTTTCATTATAGCCCTAAAGAGCGGTATTGAACCACATTTTTCGTATAGCCTATTGTTGGAAATACGGTCAGTCAGTCGGGTACCCAGAACCCGGCTTAAGCAATTTCTCTGGAAAACATCTAGCAAATCTTCATCCGCTTTTCGGAGCGTCCCTGCATCAGAGCCATATTTGACCACTGTCATCTTCTTATATTCGAATCTTGGTTTGCAGACTTATCTTCCTATTCTTCCCAACTTTTTTTAACTGGGAAAAAACACCCTGAGCCTTGTCTATTCTACTTTTAACATCTTCACTGCTCCGACCATCTTTACTAATAATACTACCAAGGTAAGTGAAGCTGCCCACCTGATCAATCTTTTCATTACCCAACGTCACCGTTTCATTTTCACTTATTCCTAGCCTTAGTGACTTAGTCTTCTTAACATCATTTTCAGACCTATTCTAGCACCCTGAACTCGCAAACCCTCTAAAACTTCATTCATTTTGCTCATACTTTCATCTAGGATGGTTAAATCATCAGCATAATCTAAGTCAAGGAGACTTTCTCCTCCCAATTTGATTCTGTGGTCTACCATTGCCTTTCCTGTGCTCCTTAAGACAGAGTCCATCAAAATAATCCATTAAAAGGGGATAGAATACAACCCTGCTTAACTCCTGATTTAATACAAAACCAGCTGCTAACCTCATTTCCTACCTTAAGCGCAGCAGTGTTATTCTCGTACATTGCACTAATCACTTTAATGTATTTGTCTGGTATACCATACAAGGATAAAACCTTTACTAAAGCTCTTCTATCAATAGAATCGAACGCTTGCTCATAATCTATAAAACTGAGGACCAAAGGTGTTTGAAAATTCAGGCAGTTCTCAATTATTAGCCTAAGAGTGAAAACAAGTGTTTTAAGGAAGGTGCACTGGAGTTCCTTGAAGAAATTCTCCTGTAATACTCCGAATTTAAAAGAGTCTTCATATCGTCATGTTGACTGTTGAGAACTGTCATTTACTTTTTTTTCTTATCTTGATTTTTTTTGTTTGTTTGTTAGGTCTCTCGACGCAGGGATACTGGACTGTTGTTCCTGCTTTACATATGAGTTTTATTTTTATTTATTTTTTTTTGTCTGCGCATTTACAGGCTTATGCTTATTAGTGAAGAGAGTTTTTCTTTGAATGATTTTAGATCCTTAAATAAATACTCTTCTGATATTTTGCTTTCAAAGAAGCTGTTGTTTTTTCTAGAATTTAATATTCTGCTTATTTATTTTGTTTGGCTGGTTGGCGGGCTGGCATGGCTTTCCCCCGTAAAAACAAGACGACACACTTTTCCTGTTCCAATAATACTTTTGCCTTCTGTGTGTTCAAGTTGTTTTTGTTTTTAGTATCGTTTTAAGGGGTTAGGGGAGGTCAAAATTGAAAAAATTGCATTTTGGGTCATCATTTCCCGGGTTCCCTATAGCAGGGTTCGGACTCGCCAATAAATTCCAATAAATTCCTATATTTTAATGCACTCCTATGAAATGCCTATATTTTGGCTAAAATCCTATTATTCCTATATTTTCGGCTGAAGAGCACCAAGAACATTGCTCATGATTTGCAACTTTCACTGCTCGTTAAGTAAGTCAAGATGTGCTTTTCTTTGCTTTTGACTCTGCTTGTAGACTGTGCTGTCTTTCGTTGTAGATCGATAATTAATTACAACTGTTTTTGAACTTAACTAATGCTTTGTGTTGGGATTAGTAAGCTGCTTCTGCCTGGGCTATTCTGTTGTGTTGACTTAGTAGCCTATGTTTTGTTTTTTGTCATATTGGGCCTGTCCGAAATGAGCGAAGATCAGTATATAGGCTAGCAGTCTCTGCTTAATGAGACTAAGAATTCTTGCGACTTATGCGTTTCCTGGCTGAACGCTATAAAAGAAGGATGCGAATACGGCCCAGTTTCGGACATATCCACATTTTTTCTTTTTATAGCCTTTTAATCGAGGGATGCTATTTTGCATCTGATGCTTGGTAATTAAGTATGGGGCCTACCAAGATCAATAGTTTATGGCTTGCTAAGACGGATTGCAGTGGTAGAAAGATTGGCGAATGGTGTAAGACTGGGAACGACCAGTACTCGTTCTTTTGCGATCTCTGCTTAAAAAATCTGGATTGCAGAGCTGTGGGTACTCAGCTTAACCAATATGCACAATAAACAGAATAAAGTGCTTCAGTCACTGCCCAACTATATTCACTACGGCTTCACCTGACCAGGCACTCTTGATTTTATGAAACAACCAAGGATAAACCATTAGTTGGTACAAACATGTTTTGTGAGCTTGATGCTGATTATAAAGCTGAGTTAATATGGGCACTTCAGACGATACAGAGTTCCATGTCTGCTAACTCTTCAGACCATATGGTTGCAACCTTCCATGCAATGTTCCCCGGTAAGATCCCCAACGGAATGTCTCTATGTGCAAAGAAACTCACGTACCTGATCACCAATGTACTGCATCCTTACTGTAAGTAAATGCTTGTGAAGGACATTCAGTAATATTTTGTATTAGAATATGACGAGACAACCAAAAATGCTGGTATGAAAGAGTTACAGATACGTGTTCGATATTGGTCCTCATACGGAAACGAAATCCAGAGCAGACATTTATGTACATGTTTTATGGGCCACGCGACAAGTGATGACCTGTATAGGAAGATTATGTCAGCCATTGATCAGAATCAGCTGCCACTTGAAAAACTGATCACGCTTGGAATTGACGGACCAAACGTCAACAAAAGTGTTTGGAAGAAGTTCAATGCCGAAAAAAAGAAAGTGACGAGAAAGGGAATGTTGAACATAGGTACTTGCAACATCCATATAATTCATAACGCTTTCTTGAAAGGTCTTCAGGTGTTCGGAGAAGAAAGTTCCGACTTTGTTATTCTTGTGCATTCATTTTTTGACGGCTGACCTGCACGTTGTGAAGACTATCGAAAGTGCCAAAAGAAAGTGGGAGTGCCAGAGAATGCTTTCATGAAGCATGTCCCAAGCCGCTGGCTGACGATCGGACGTGCCCTCGCTAGAATCATGCAGCAGTTGCCGGCAATCTTAGAGTACTTCCTGAACTTCGTGCCGAGAGAGAAAAAAATTGAGAATCTTCTGTCCACTCCCAAGTTTCTAAAGATTGTGGCTTATATCAAAAGTTCGACGATGAAGTCCCAACTCGAGTTTGTTCTAGCCTCAGGAGAACTGTTCATGAGTTTCACCCAACTGTTCTAGAAAGAAGAGCCTCATTCATGTTCTGCACTCAGAGATCAAAAGACTAGTTTTAACCCTTTGTGGACGGGTCTTTACTCCAGATTTCGTGACCAAGACTGAAAATTTCTCACCAGAAATGTTGAACCTTGCTGAAAAATTTGCAGAAAAGCCCATAGTTTCAGAAAATTTTGGATGAGCTTTCGGTGAGAAAGCAACACTGAAAGACGCGAGGATTTTTCCCGTCTGCTTTTAAAGAAGCGAGGATAATTCCGCTTCACAAAGGTGACTCTCCTGAAAACCCATCAAATTACCGCCCTATTTCTATTTTGTCAGCATTTTCTAAAATATTTGAGAAGGCAATTTATAAGAGGATCTATGATTTTCTTAAATCGTTTAATTTTTTCACAAATTTCCAGTTTGGTTTTAGGTCTGGACACAATACTGAGCACGCTATCATTGCTCTCATCCAATATATTCATGAAGGCTTAGATAGAGGTGAAATTCCAGCAACAATATACTTGGATTTTAAAAAAGCATTCGATACAGTATCCCATTGTATTCTTTTTCGTAAATTGGATAATTGTGGTGTACGCGGACCGGCGTTGGATCTAGTTAAATCTTATCTTGATAAGAGAAAGCAACGAATAGATGGAGGTAATTTTCTCTCTTCGCCTGTTCCTCAGTCCTCCATGGTTGGTGTGCCTCAGGGCTCTGTCCTAGGTCCTCTGCTTTTTCTAGTTTATATAAATGATTTTCACCACGCTTTGGCAATCCTATGTCTCAGCAAATATTTTGCTGATGATACGGCAGTTTCAATTTCTGATAGGAATGACGAGGAATTGGAGGCAAAACTTGATACTGCATTTTCCAATGTTCTTGAATGGTGTTCCGCAAATTTTATTGCTTTGAATTTATCAAAAACTAATTTCATAATTTACGGCAGGAAGTCAAATATATGCCCTCGTATTACCCGAGTTACTTCTTCAAAGTATCTATTATCAATATCTCGGGCGAATGTGATAAAGCACCTTGGACTTATGATTGACGAAAGATTATCTTTTAAAACCCACATTCAAAATATACTTTTAAAAATTTCAAGGTGTGTTGGTTTAATGCGAAGGTTGAAGTATTATTTGCCCTACTCTGCTTTACGAAGCATTTACTTTGCTCAGATTCAGTCTAATATTAATTATTGTTCTCTAGTATATTTATCTACATTTAAAAGCCATATTAAACCAATACAGTTTTTTACAAAATAAAGCAGTAAGAATCCTCAAACTTTTTATTTCATCACCTATTTCACTTCCAAATAAGTCTTCTACAGCATCCTTATATACTTATTTAGATATACTTCCAGTTTCTCAACAATTTACTTTTGGAGCAATTGTTTTCAAATTTAATTATGACATTAAGAAATTACCGCCATATTACCTCAATCAAAGTTTGTTCTCCCGATCACAAGATTTACATCGTTATGACACGCGACAAAAAAAGAGTATCTACATTGACAAGTATAGTACTGAGAGATCTAAATTCGCCCCGTTTGTGTCAATAGCCCGGTGCTGGGATGCTCACAAGGATTTTATTGATAAATTTTCTTCCATCCATTTAATAAAAAGGAATCTTAAATTTCATTTAGTTCAGGATTATTTTTAATTAAGTGTCTTTTTAATATGATTAAGTTATTTGTTTGGATTTTTGTTCTATGTGAATGTGGGCCTCTCGGCTATCTTTTAGTATGAATTTATTTTTAATAATATTGATCTCTCTTTTTTTTTTATATATATATTTATATTTATATTTGGATCCTGGGCTAGCTGCTACTTTCATATTATTTTTGTATTATTGTATCTTTGCCGTCGTAATTATCTTTGTATTGTAGCGTAAAATTTTTTATTGTATCTTTGTCTAGGCCTAGTTTTTCGAGCTTGTCTCCCCATGGGCCTATGTCAATTATATACATGTATATGTTAATAATAAAATGATTGAACTTGAACTTGACAAGGCCATTTTCTATGTCAATGTGTGAAAACATTTTATTGCGGGTATTCGCCATATTTTGAACAAATGTCCTCTGGAAAAGGATGGTTTTCTAGAGACTTTACGCTGTTTGAGTCCGATCAACATGAATGATTCAAGAAGCACTTCAGACATAGCGGTTATGGCACGCGAGATTGCGATTGGAGTAAGCTCAGACGTCGCCCAGGCTGAGTGGCTGCTTTTGCGAGCGGAAACTGGACTCCGTGAGGACATTACTCGGATCGATCATTTTTGGAGCCATTATTTTGGACTGGTGAATGAGCGCGGAGGCAGCAAGTACCCGGAACTTACCAAGCTTATCAAAGAGGTGCTGACGTTGTCGCGTGGCAGCGCAGATGTTGAGCGTAAGTTCTCGCGTTCTGATAGGATTCTCGCTGAAGACCAGGCCTTGATGTCTGAACGCGTTCTGGATGCGAGACTCATGGCATATGACATGTTGAGGCTTTATGGACGAAAACCAGAACGGTTTGTTATTACAAAAGAGCTGTTGAATTTTGCACGTTCCGCACGGTCTTGGTATCAACAATATCTGGATGAAAAGAAGATAGAAGAGCTATCCGAGAAGGAGAAAGCAGCTTTCGAAGAGGAAAGCAAGCGGAAGTTGGAGGAGGTCCACGAAAAAAATAAAAAAATAGAAGACCTGGAAAGCAAAAGGAAAAGACTTACAGTATCAGAGCAAGAAAAGAGAACAGTAGCAGATACTCAACTTCAGGAAGCGACGGACAGAATGAAGAAGGCTGCCGAGTCCAAGGGTTCCATAGACATTGCCCTAGCTGTTTCTTTGCTCGAAGGAGCTGTGAAGTCCAGAACAAGTGAAAGAGAGTAGATGGTGGAATCTGTGAGAATGGAGCAGTCTCTTGCAAAGAGAAAAACTGACCTCATATCGAAATTG
Organism: Artemia sp. Qi Xiang Cuo; assembly: GCF_049724085.1. NCBI lineage: Eukaryota > Metazoa > Arthropoda > Branchiopoda > Anostraca > Artemiidae > Artemia > Artemia sp. Qi Xiang Cuo. The sequence continues at coordinate 822,860 of NC_142801.1, forward strand.
ATGCCCAAGAAGCAGCAAGAGTGATTCCAAATGTTTTACCTGTATCAGTTAATCGTTGGCACAATATGTGTATCTTATTTTTTACTGTTTTTTACTATTGGTACAGTTTGTATTTGAAATAAAAAAATAAATAAATGCAAAAACTCGGGAATTGACGAATTTATGTGACCAGGCATCCCACGCCATCTACCACAGATCTGATCCCGAGGACTTACGAATCCTATATTTGGCCTATATTTGGGCCCGGGAAAATCCTATAGAAATAGGACAGAGCCTATAATTTGAAACGAACCGACCTGTCCAAACCCTGCTATAGAGACTCCTTCGGTCCATTTTAAACTTATTCTTCCATATGCCCCCCCTCCCTAAGCGCAAGTAGGCTGTGGTGGACAATTGGGCACTTATGTAAATTTCAACAATAAGTTTAAATGTAATTTTCTTAGCTATATAACATGCATGTTTTTTTATTTTTTTACGCAACTCGTTATGAAAAAGTAAAAATAGAAAAGAGAAACAAATATTTAAAGACACATTTTCGAGTTTTGTGAAGAGACAAACTTATGAGTAAGGTTACATGTGTAATCTTCCAAATTTTCAAGCATTTATAAAGCCTGTCATTGCACATGTACGTTAACATAATCATTGAAGACGTCTTTGAGAAGAAAAAAAAGTGTAAATAACGTTGACATTTTGCAGATAAGTATGCTAGTACACAGGATCGGGAAAACGCTGTTGATTGACGAATTCGATGTCTACAAACATTTAATTCAAACGGAAGAATCGGATTGGAAATGGTTGTCCAAATTTTTTCAAAACTTGGTCGAAAAATATCAAGCCAAGGTAATTAATAAATTCTTACTTATTTATGTTGCTTTTAAGCTGTAAACAAGCTTACCAAGTCAAACTATTGCCGAATATACCGAGAAATAAAAGAAGAAACGCCAGTCATTATAGTAGTCACGAAATTCTGAACTCAGAAATTTTTGAAAAAAATGTTTTAAAATATATGTGGAATTGAATTTTTTTTTGCATATTTGTTAGGTATACCGGCCCCCGCCTAGAGCCTGTTTGCAAATCATAACTTTCAGATGCAAATATTTTTTCTTTTGTGGATTTTTGTAGAACCCTTCTTGTGCAGAACTTAGAGGGTGGATTCGTACTGAGATGTTTAGTTCAGTGTTTCGTTTTACGTTGTAACCCTTGTTAATTGTTTCTATTAATTTTATTACAAATTCTCTAAAGTAATATTTTTTTTTCACTTTTAATTTCACTTTTTAATTATTGATCAAATTATTGATTTCCTTAACTTATGTGTAGTTGTATGCCTCGTTAACTGCGTAAATCTATTTTTGGGCTCAGAATTGTCCGAAGAGAGTTTCCGAGAAATGCTAGAACACTGATTACAAATGTACTTGAGTACATTTGGGGGGAGGGGTGTCAGAAGGCCCGACCTGCCAACTTTCGTAAGCAAAGTGAGGCGAGTTAAAGACTACATTGGCTAGAACCCTGCTATTGCAACATGAGGATTTGGGAGGACTGAAAGCATAAGTTGCAGCGAGTTCACTTCGGTCCAAGCACCACTTGTACGACACAATTGTAATGTTGGTGAGGGCCAAAGATCCGAGCTTGAGACGACTGTAGTGAGCAAGGGAAAATAGGGGGGTATCAATAAGATCATTAACTATATAAAAAAAAACATGCACATTCATGTAGGTACGACAAACAAAGAGAAAACAAAGACCAAAAGAAAAAATGTCTAACAAAACACTGAACAGGCCAAATCTATATTTATTTTTAAACTTTAGTGAATTTCGCAAATAATTCAGTTGAATTTGTTTTTACTTCATATGAAGGTCTAGCTTGTACATATCGGGAAGGGATGTCCATTTGATATATGCACAGAAGACTTTATTTATAATTTGTATAATTGTAATTTGTATAATTTGCAAAATATAATTTGTAGAATATGTACTAAAACCCTATATTTTGGGTTTTTGATTCCGACCAAAAAAAAAATTCATCTGGTGCCACCCACCATTTCCTTCCTAAGAGTTCACACCAGTGGTAATAGTTTAAAGATCTGAATAGGTGTTTATAGACTTTATATGTGAATGTTTCTTTCAATTCACTAATCTTTTCGTTGGTTATCTCTCTTTTTAATTCAATGGAGCATAAAGTGGTCTGCCGTACGAGTAAAAGCCGAGATGTTTTATTGGAGAAAAAATTAGAAAAGAAGTTTCTCTGTCACACCATTGAACTAGCTGAAACCTGTGTGCCTGATTTCATACAGTCTCGAGGTGCGATTCCTCTACCAGATGTTGGATCGGATAAAAAGGTAGGATTCTCGTGTTTGCTGGGTTTTAATTAATTATTTATTAATTATTAATTTTAATTAAATATTTATTAATTGTGTATTTATATCGACAAATGGAATATTTTTTATTGGATCATTGTTTATGTTTGATAAAAAGGTACGACTCTCCTGGTTTATCTTTTTGTATTACCGACGTAAATTTTTATTAATTATGCCTATATCGCTAAAAAGAACCTTAGAAACTCACTCAGTTTTGTGGATGGGGGGGGGGGTATTTTTAAAGCTTGTACTGGATATTTGGCTATGTATCTGTTGTTAGTTCTGATCTGCCATATTCTATTGGTGGTATTTTTCACTTTTGTTACTTATTTTCATTTTGTCGTTAAATTAGAAAATTTTATCAGTTATTTTTAAATTGATTAAAAATCAACTTAATTTATTGATTTTGTATATACCAGCTAAAGAAGATGGTTTGGCTATCGAGAGAAAATGATGCCCTAGGTTTTTTTTTTTTTTTAATGAGCCCGTCATCAATAGCACGCTTATAAATTGGTCCCTTGGTTTGTAACAGATCCGAAAATGTGCTGGATGGGGACATTACTAATTACTGATTACTGATTATCTGAAATTAATGATCAAAACACGTCTGAACTGTTTCTTTTTTTCTCCCAACCGATAAAAAAAATATTTTTTAGACATTAAAAATGACTTATCATGATCGTATTACTATTGTAATAATTTTAAATCATATATTTAGTCCAAATTTATTTTAGATAAACGGGGAAATAAGCTACTTGCGTTCATAGCACAAAATGAAACAAACATTTATTTATACAAATGTACGTTTGAAAAGAGGAAGGGTTGGGTTTTGGTCCGAACTTGTTTAAATTTCAATCATTTAACATAGCCCATTCCTCCTAACTAAAAGTACATTCGTTAAGATTTCCCCCTTCAAAGCTACAATTTGGAATTAGATGGTGAATGTTGAAGCGAAAACGACAGAAAGTGGCGTCCTTTTTAAAAATTATGGCTGGTATATCTTATTGGAAACGTCTGAACTGTTTCATTTTTTATCAAACCAGAAAAAAAAAATTGAGACAGTAAGAAGGTATCATAATGATTTAATGATTAAAACACAATTCTCCGAAGTCATTCCTATAAAATTGCCAAAAAATCAACATCTTTAATACCTATTATACGTGCAGATAGCCAACATACAAAGAATTTATGTGATTTTTCTTGGACATATGTATATTATAATTAAGGGGCGTTTACAAGCCCGGATTTTTTGGAGGTATTCTTGAGGTCAATCTTGGGGGATTCTGACTATTCTTTCTCCTCTACTTGCATCTACGATTTGTACCTCTGAATCCCACTACTACTACTTCTGAAAACTCACTACAGCATCAAGCCGCCTGAGGCCAACACTGCTACGGATTTCCCTATCTATTCAAAATATTCCTCTTTACACCTCCCAAGAAGTTCCAATTTCCCTAAGTAATTTATTACAACCTCCTCCCGCCCCATTAGGAGACGACTTGGATCTCGTTTGTCCCTAAATTGTTGGCTGAAAAGGACGATCTTTGGCAATCTGTCACCCATCATCCGCAGAACTTGTCATAGTCATCTCAACCCTTCTTTTATTATAGCCATAAAAAACGTGATAGCAGCACATTTTTTGTACCCTTACTGTTTGAAATATGATCAGTCAGAGGGGTACACAAAAGAATCCATGGATATTTCCTCTGAAAAATATCTAGCAAATCTTCATCCGTCTTTTAGAGTGACCACGTTTAAGAGCCATACTTGACAACTGTCATCACTCTTGTTTCTAATATTCCAATCTTTGTTTGAAGACTTATCTTCTTTTTCTTTCAAACTCTTTTCATCTCTGAGAAGAAAAAATACACTGGGCCGTGGCTATTCAACTTTCAACATCTTCACTGCATCCACCATTTTCACTAATAACACTACCTAGGCATAGCAGTAGTATAATAACACACTACACCAACCAATAATATGTATGATAGTATACGCATAACCAATTTACACCTAATGTAATATAATAATGCTACGCTACGGGAAGTCGAAATTTTCGGGGCAATGGAGTGTAAGCCGTACGAAATGCAAATATTGAAACAGTTGTCTCACAGTGCTGGATAGCGGGTGCTCTGCTTCTTAAGCCAATAGTCCAGTTCTTCCAGTATATAGAAAATCAACAGTTTGACATGGGATATTTTTGGCAGCTCTGTAAATGAGACGAAAATCAATTGTAATCTGTCGTAATCTAGAGGCTCATAATTGGTAATTTTCCTCTTTGATACTTGCTAGAATAGAGATGGTTTTAGGGGGGGGCACAGAGGGGGTATTTGCCCCGGGTGCAGAAAGTTAAGGGGTGTAGAATTTCCAGTAAATAATCTAACAGTTATATTTTGTGATTTTTGGAATTTTATTTTTATTAAAATGAAGCAGAGGGCACAATTGGCAGTAAGTATAAGCAAATTTTCATTTTCCCAGATCTTCATCAGAATTCCATGAAAATAAAAGTAAGTAGACCGAATTTAATTAATTTTAGTGATTTTCTTGTGTGTGTGATATTTTGTATTCAAACCTGTTCCTATTTATAGAATGTCGAGATAATTAAAAAAATTTCAGAGACTAAAGTAAGAAAAGTCAGATTTAAATAAACGGAAAATTTTGTTAATAAATGAAAATCTTGTTAAAATTTAACCTGAAAATTTTTGGGAGACAGAGAGGGGGGAGGGGCTAATCAAGATTTTGCCCCGGGCAAAAGAGAGGCCAGAACCTTTACTGTGCTAATATTGTTGAACAAGAGCAACGACTAGGACTAGACCTGTAGTACTGACAGAAAAAAAATGGATTTTAACACAGAATTTAAAGCTCAATTTTGGGAGTTGAGATTCAGTTTTTCCAGAAAATAGGACATGCAGTTGTTTCTAGTATTGTAATTTGGTGCCGCTTGGACGATCAGTGCCTACATCTGGTCACCATGACTTCATTAGTCGATATTTTTTAACCGTCCCCGTGTTGAAATTGGATATGACTATTGTATGAACAAAATTTGTACGGATGGCAGACTGCTTATGTTACGTGCTTCATTTTCATTCTGACATTTGGTAGTTTTTTTTTTACTTATCAATCTGTTGATCTTACATCTTTTGACAAAAAACAATGTTTTTAAAGAATGTAAGGACTCTGATCTTTTTGCTCTGTGCCCAAAGTTTATTCTTCTCTGGTCAATGATCTAACGACTTTATGGGAGTATCATCCGAGTCCTCAGCTCTAGTTGAGGAAAAAAAAGGTTGATTAAGGACTAAATATTTTTCTAAGTTCTGCTAGCGTTTGGCATGGGTCTTAATGTAGTAATTCCTCCAATTCTTTGTCGTAGAACTTTTTTGGGACGCAGGCTAGACATTAATCTTACATTAGTTTTACAAGCTAATGTTGAAGTGATTCAATAAATTAGGCTAGATATTAGTTGGCCTCCCCCAGGCAATTCAGCGTGTCCCCAGGTGGTGATAGGGGAACACCCTAAAGGGTCGAGGGAAAATTTTTGGGATACAGAGAGGGGGGGTTTAATAAGGATTTTACCCAGGGCAAAAGAGAGGCCAGAACCTTTACTGTGCTAATATTGTTGAACAAGAGCAACGACTAGGACTAGACCGAAAGGGTCGAGGGCTGCCTCGACCCTTTCGGGGTACCTGCAAGACTGGGGACCTTGCGGTCAACTCTATTCCTACTTGAGGAGTGGAGCCCCTCGAGGAAATTATAGACTAGTAAACGACACAGTATTCACACGAGATTCTGATTAATGGATAATTCTTCTGGGCTTGGTCTCTTTTGGCGGGCGTTTTCAGGCTGAAAAACCTCCTCCTAGCTAATTTACCTACTAGGGATGCCTCCCCATAGTAGCATAATATTTGTAGGCATGAATATATAATGAGTCGGAGGTAATAGGCTTGAGATTGTCTGTGCAGGATTTTGACTCTTGTTGATAGAAGAGCATCGCCAAGTGCTAAAAACCATATTGTGACCAAGATGGGCCCCGGATTGCACAAAGCCCCCATTCATGGAGCTCCCAGGGACTTCTTGCTGTCCGGTTCTAAGCCTGTTTAAGCAATTCGGTGTAGACTTGAGAAGATATGTGATCCCCGTCCTGTACTGGTATCTGGGATCATTGCTTTTCCTGAGGTCAAAATAATTTCAATGATTCAAAGAACATGAAAATTGGAACTTGGAATGTTACGACGTTAATAAATGACCATCGTATCGACATTTTGACTGACGAATTCAGACGATTCGAACTGGACTTCTTAGGAGTTTCAGGAACTCATATCCCAGGGGTGGGAAGTATGAAATTAGGTGAGATAGAATTTGTTTACTCGGGTAGGAAGGATGGGGTACATAGACAGGGAGCAGGGCTCATGATAAATAAGGAAGCTGCTAAGTCTTGTTTAGGCTGGGAAGGTATTAATAATAGAATACTAATTGCTCATTTTATGACTAAAAATTTCAGAGTATCAGTTATAGTTGTATATGCCCCTGTAGAACAGACTGACGGAGATACTGGTGACTCGAATGAATTTTACTTACAGTTACAGAAGCAAATAGACAGGGTTCCGGGTAGAAATGTGATGTTTACTGGGAGATGGTAACGCCCAGGTTGGTAGAAATAGGCATAGATAGTATCCCAGCGTAGGTAAATTTGGTGCAGGAAAAAAAAACAGTAAGGGAAACAGACTTTTGTATTTTCGTACACATAAAGATCAAGCTGTGGCCGCGATAGTGTTAGGTGACAAAATTATTGATTACTTAGCACGACCTTGATAGGACGAATAGACAAGAAACCATACCGATAACGCTATAGTTAACCAAGCACTGATGATACCAGTAACATATTCTCGTGTATAGAAAAGTGCCGTTACTAATGTTAAGAATAAACATCACAATCTAGTAGTGTCTAGGGCTAATTTAAAGCTGAAATTTCGGAGGGGTAACTACCTCCTGTGAAGTTGTTGTGTTGTTTGACTCCGGGATGAGAATTTGAGAAAAAGTTCCCAGGAACAGTTGAATACTAAACACGAGAGTTTAAAATTCGACAATATGGAAGATGGTTGGAATAATTTTAGAAAAATAATTTGTGAAGTTGCAGAAAGTGTCTTAGTGAAGAAAGCTTGAACTGCAGCTAAGGATATTAGTGACAAAGCTTTCTGTATAATAAAAAGAAGAAAGGACTTATAAACAAGAATTAGCGTAGTTATAGATTATATTGAAACAAAATGAATGTAAAGAAAGTGAAGAAAACATTAAAATATGCACTAAGGAGGTGTGAAGTGAGTCCATGGATAAAAATTGCCGGGATCTGGAAGATGCAGCTAGACGGCATAATAGTAAAATATTGCACTGGAATGTTAATGAATTGAGAGGGAGTAGTCAATGCGGACTTGGCCCAGTTAAATATAGGAATGGGGCCGCAGTTAGTGATAAGGAAAAGACTAAAGAGAGATGGGTCGAACATTTTGAGAATTTGCTTAACCGAGATAGAGTTGAAGGAAGAGATATAGAGGAAAATACAAAAGTCTGTGATACCTTGGATGTGAATGAAGATTTGTTTTGTGAGGAGGAATTAGCGGTAGTACTAAAAGGACTAAAAAATAATAAGGCTCTAGGTGCTGATAGGGTGGTAAATGAGTTTCTTAAATATGGTGGCTCTGAGTTTAGAAAAAGTTACCGAGAATTATGAAGATGATTTTTTAAAAAGGGGAAGTACCTAACGATTTTAGAAAAACCTTAATTAAGCAACTTCATAAGAAAGGTGATAAAAGTGAGTGTGGCAATTTTCGAGGGATAAGTCTGGTCTCTGTAGGTAGTAAATTACTTAGTAATATGATACTTTTTAGACTGAGAGATGCCGTAGACAAAGTTTCAAGAGAAGAACAGTGCGGTTTTAGAAAAGGTATAGGATGAGTCGACCAAATTTTCACTCTTAGGCTAATAATTGAGAAGTGCCTGAGTTGTCAAACACCTTTGGTCCTCAGTTTTATAGATTATGAACAAACGTTCGACTCTGTTGACAGAAGAGCTTTAGTAAAGGTTTTCTCCTTGTATGGTATCAAAGACAAATACATTAAAGTGATTAGTGCTATGTACGAGAATAATACTGCTGCGGTTAAGGTAGGAAATGAGGTTAGCAGCTAGTTTTGTATTGAATCGGGAGTTAAGCAGGGTTGTGTTCTATCCCCCTTTATATGGATTGTTTTGATGGACTTTGTCTTAAGGAACACAGGAAAGACAATGGGAGAACACGGAAAAAAACGGGGAGGAAAGACTCTCTTGGACATGGATTATGCTGATGATCGAAGCATCTTGGATTAAACTGTGAGCAAAATGAATGAAGTTTTAGAGGTTTTGCGAGTTCGGGGTGCTAGAATAGGTTTGAAAATAAATGTTATAAAGACTAAGTCACTAAGGCTAGGAATAAGTGAAGATGTAAAGGTGAAGTTGGGTGATGAAAAGATTGATCAGGTGGACAGCTTCACTTACCTTGGTAGTATTATTAGTAAAGATGGTTGGAGAGGTGAAGAATGCAAAGGTAGAATAGCCAAAGGCTCAGGGTGTTTTTTCACAGTTAAAAAAAGTTTGGAAGTCTGCAAACCAAGATTAGAATATTAGAAGCTACAGTGATGATAGTGGTCAAATATGACTCTGAAACATGGGCGCTCCGAAAAGCGGATGAAGATTTGCTAGATGTTTTCCAGAGAAATAGCCTACGGATTGTTCTGGGTACCCGGCTGACTGACCATATTTTAAACAATAGGCTGTACCAAAAATGCGGTTCAATACCGCTCTCTAGGGCTATAATGAAAGAAAGGTTGAGGTGGCTAGGGCACGTTGTGCGGATGAAGGATGACAGATTGCTGAAGATTTTTCTTTTCGGCCAACCGTCTAGGGCTAAACGGAAAGCAGGTCGTCCTCGTCTGGAGTGGGAGGACGTCATAAAGAAAGATTTAAAGATTTAAACTTCAGGGCCGGGCGTAAAAAGGGAGGCTTTGAATAGATTAGGATGGAGGAGGAGCGTGCGTAGCTGTGTTGGCCTCAGGCGGCTTGGTGCTGTGGTGAGTTGTTAGTAGTAGTAGTAGTTCCAGTATTTAAATCTAAGAGCTTTTTCCCCCTTAGGTCCAGAAGTCTTTTGTGGAAGATCAAGAAGAAGAATTTGAAAGTGAGGCAAACTTGACCGGCTACAGCCGCAATATTATATGGAACTTTGAAGATATTCGAATGCTTGTGGGGTCAGATATGCCTATTTTCGGAGACGGAAAGCATCCCTGCGTCAGCCTTCGCCTAAGGTAAATATGTACGTAAACTCTTGGGGGAAGGGGATCAGATGCTGCAAAATTGAGTTTTATGCCTAAATAACAATTAAGTATTTTTGTTCAAATTTACAAAATCTAAACCATTTTATTATAATTTATATAAAATTAAGCAAATTATGCATTTTATTATGCACCTTTTATTTTGACTTATTTTTTTTACGTACATTGAAGTTGATTAAACTAAGGAATATAATTGTGATAAGAATAAATAAACTACTGCATTGAAAATAAAGATAAAATATTTTTGTGCTTTTCACATAGTCCCGTATCTCTGATCTAGCTGTCTGCTGTTAAATGGTTTCAACAGACAGACTTTCCTGAACAGTAACGCGTGTTCCGCACTTTTAGAGACTTGAACCGTGTTTATAGAGACCTCACATACTGCGAGCTTAAATTAAAATATACAAACTACATTAAAACCTTATTCGGAAAAGCTAAATGAAGTTAGTAAGTTTTTCTCTCACTAGGCAGAGTACTCACATGATCAAAAGTTGAAAGTTCTAGTGCTCTATTTAAGAGTCAAAAGTGACTGAAGGGCCATGTTCTTTTTTGCTAAACGTCCGTCTACCCCCCTCCCCCCAAGACATTTGATCAAATTCTGAGGTAGTGATTTTGTTCAGAATAGTTGAAAAGTCCAATAAGATTGCCTTCAGGGATGACATGACCACACAGTCCCAAGGTCAGTGGCATTAAATTATGTAAATTAACCACTGTTGACAGATAGGTTACACAATTTTTTCACAGATTACAGTTTAGAATATCTGTAGTATCTCTGGGGCGGCTTTGAGGAAGGAATTGAAACTTCCAGATACTGATGAGGAAAGGAAGTAGGGATTGAGCAAAGAGGCTTTAAATTTTGTGATGAAGGATGAAGAAGGGGCTAAAGATGTTCTCCGATTCACCAAAATATTTTTGCATTGCACACTTCTATGGATCTTCTTATCTATGTATTGCTATATAGCGAAGTAAATCAAAATTTCCTATATTTTGACAGGTTATCAAAATGGCGTATTTGCAATATTTGGGGAACAGCTCGGAGCATCAAGTTGAAAATCTCAGGAGGGGTTGTAAAAAGGAGAGGTGGTCGCAAATTGGCCGTTAAGTTGGAACTTAGGGGAGAGGGTAGAGTCAACTCATAAGATAAAACTACTGCTAGAGATGAATAAATGAATTGTAAAACGAAAAGAGGTTAATTAATTAACAGGGGCTAGGATTGACCCCTTTGAACTTTATTTTGCTATTTATGATTAAGAGACATCATATTTGGGCTTTGCCCACGAGAGCTATGTCTTGTTTTTGAATTAAATGAATTTGAATTTGATAAACGAATCCTAAAATCATTATTTACCAAGTAACTAGCCTACCTTCATTAGTTATTTCCAGTAATCCAGATTATTATGTAGATTTTCTTTAATATTTTCGTTTTGACGTGTTTTTTCGTTTTGACGATTTTCAGTTTTGACGAATAAAAATCATACTCCAAAATACATATAATTTTCAGTTAAAGGTGAATGACACTCAAGCCGTATTGGGGTTTTGAGGAGGAGGGGGAGGGGAGTAAGGAAGCACTATTGATATGTGTAAACCTTGATTAGCCTTGTGGTATTGTTTTGTTGGTGTGTTGTTGATGTTTTGACGAACAAAATATACACTGCTTGAAACGCAATTCGCTGTCAGCAAAGCGCAAATGATGCTCTGGTCTTTAGAAGGCAGAGCGGGGATTACCCTGCTCCTCTTTGTCGTAATTTCTATTCGTCTACACTTTGACTTGATTATTCATTTCTCTTCTCCAGCCTTTTTGGATTCATATGTTCATTTATAGCAGTATTGGTTGTCTTTATTTTTGGTATGAATATTCATTTTAATATCTGTTTCTATTGGGTTTATTACTACTAAATCCTCTTCTTTTTAAGTTTAAGTTATTGTATACCTTTTAACATGGCTCTTTACTTATCTTTGAATTTATTCTTTTTCGGAAAACGTTTTTTAAAATTAATTTAAGTAATAGTGAAATTGTTTCGGACAAATTAAGATCAAAGTACAAGAGCCTTAATTTGAGTATAGATTCAGCCCTGGTTTTACTATTTGGCAGAAAAAGGAAAAAAGTCTAATTTTGTTCCAATATTTACAAGTCATCAAAAGGAAAGTTATTAGAAGTTTTGTTTCCTCCTCTTCAAGAGACACCTTTCTAAATTAGAATAAAAAGATCTTGAAAAGGGTTTTTACAACAACAATAGCAAGGTTTTAGAGTGTAGCAGGCACCCCCTCCCCTCACCGCTTTTACGAAAAATACCGTATCTGTTCAGTTGCCTTTATTAAGGTTCACTTTATTTTAGGCTTGTCTTAATCAACATATGTTTTGTTTACAAGAGGCTTCTGGGTTTAATTTAAACTACTGTTACTACTAGCAACCCACTGCGATGCCAAACAGTCTGAGGTCAACACAGCTACGCACGCTCCTCCTCCATCCCATTCTGTTCTAAGTCTCCCTCTTTTTATCCTCTTGAGAAGTTCCCATTTCCTTCAAATATTTCCTTACGACATATTATCCTACTACGGGAAAGCAACCCCTACTTAGCCAGGAAAAGGGTATTCAGCCAAAAAAAAAGTCCACTAAAACAGACGGTAATTTAAGATATTTCTATGTTTAGGGACATGAATAAACCAATCAGCATTCTCACTGGAATGGACTACTGGCTTGATAATCTAATGTGCAACGTTCCCGAAGTTGTTATGTGCTGCCATCTAGGTGGGCTTGTCAAGCAGTATGAGTTGCATAAAACAGAGGACCTTCCTAATCTTAAAGGCTCGGAATTCTCCCCATCCATTGTTCGAGACGTAGCGAAGAATATTCTTGGTTTTCTCAAATCTAAAGCTACCAAAGCCGGTCATACCTATTGGTTGTTTAGAGGAAAAGATGATGATGTCGTCAAACTGTATGATCTGACGTCTATTTGCACGGAAGTTGTTGAAGATCCTAGCTTAAATCCTGTTACTGTACCCTTGGGTATACTTTTGTACAAGTAAGTGTTTGTTTTTCTAACCTAGGAAGCTAAGTTATTCCAAAAATGTCTTGCGGTTACTTTAAACTTTTAATGTCAAGATGTCTAGGTTGCCACATCCAAACATCCTGAAGAGTGACTTTTGACCCAAAATAGAGTAAATAAATATGACAATTTTTAATAAAAGTTTTCCCAATCTTAAAGTCTGAAGCGAAGAATTTACATTTGATATGCCCAGTAGCCAAAACGGATCACTAAATAATTACTGTTACTCCGTTACTAATTACTTATGCAAAATAAGTTACTTGAGGCATATTAATAATGATAACAATTTTTAACCCTGTTTATTAAATCAAAATAGAGCATTAAATAAATGAAAATGAAATACACATAAGGACATTACGAACAGAAAACAAAATATTACCGTTACTTAAACACTGCCCAATTTTTTTTTTATTGAAACGAAAAAAAGCTTCAACTATTGTGTAACAGAAATACAGCAATACAAAATAAAATAAAACAATATAATACAAAACAATTATACAAATATGATATAAAATAACAAAATATAAAAAATACAAATATAATATAAACTATTAATATAAAACAAATATAATATAAAGACAATATAAAATAAAACAATTCAGATAAATACCAGCACTGTTTAAACTTGGATACAGTTCAGAGGCTGTCATGTCTATCAGACGACTGCGTCACGCTTCCATTTTTGGTTTATCTAGGTTGCCTTGGTTTAGTATGACTCTGTAAACTCAGCCAAAATAGACCTAGGTGTAAGTGGGTACATCGATAAATGTGGGATGGATAAACAGGAAAAATGTACCAAAGCACAGGATGGGCGGCCCCCAATCCCCCATTGTAGATTCTTGCTGAAGGGCCATGGAACAAAGATCGGTACCGCCGGTAGAGACTGTAAAGTCTAGAGCCGTATTCTTTTTTTCACCTTTTTTTTTTTAGCAAAACTTGAACTTTGAAAGGAAGAATTCATTTTTGATATATCCTCTATCCAAAAACGGCCAAAAGTTCGCACTACTTTACTGCAGAAAGCTATGTAGTTTTACTATCGAATAGCTAAATACTTTTTTTTTCTTTAAGATACATTTGCAACCTATGTTTCTGATTTCGCATAGAAAGCAAAGTGAAAATTACATCCTTTTTAGGATAGTTACTTAACCCTAAGAGCTTTGGAGGGAGGGGATGTAAAAAGTCTTTGGAAGATATTGCCCCAACTTTTTAGCAAGTTGCGCGCCTATGTAAACATTACTTTAGGACTTCTAGTGTCTAGAGGCACACGGGGCGTCAGTCAGGAGCCTCCAATCTTTCCTTAAGGGGGGGGGGCGCTGCTTAAATATCCTCCCACTCTGGGATGACACTCCTCTGGGGGGCTCTTCTGTCACTTTCATATGTTCTACGGAGCGTTTCCTTTGGTCTTCCTTGGTGAAGGGTGCCTTCCGGTTGCCCGTGGAGGAGCATTTTAGGAATTCTGTGACCCGGCATATGAAGGATATGTCTAAGGTCTTGCCATCTTCGTTTTCTCGCAACAGAGGCGATGTCTGGTTGGCATGTGCTAATACTGATCTCGTCTTTGCTGACATGCTTTCTCCAGCTGATCCTTAGGATCCGGCAAAGACAGTTATTTTCAAAGGCGGTAAGACGTTTCTCCTGTTCTGCAGTTAGTTCTGGGCGTTCCATAAAGCAACCCAGAACAGACTAAACATTACTCTGAAACAGTTTGAGTTTCTGTGAGTATACTGTGGATTTCTAGACTGGTAGAAGTCTCCGAAATACTGCATCGGCTAAGGCTATTCCGGTGCGTGATTTTTTTTTAGACCCGCCACTGGAAGTTACTGTACTACCTAAATACTTGAAGTCTGTCACTTGTTCGATGTCTTTACTCCTAGTTGGATTCCCATGGGTAAACTGCTAATTGATATAGCTTTAGTCTTTGGAGTGTTGATGTGCAGTCCGAACTGTTCAGCCTTCTTTGCGAGTTTGTTCCGGAATTCCTGAAACTTTTGCTTGTCTGCTTGAATGAGCCCAACATCATAGGCAAAATCGACGTCCTGGAGAACCTTTCCTACAATTTGGATTCCACGTCCATTTATCCGTCTAAAGATCTAATCTACAACTAGGACAAAGAGAAAAATTGACAGTAATTGCAAGATTGGCGTCAAGCCTTGCTTGACGCCAATCATCATTTTGAAGTAGCGCGTGTTGTCATGAGAAGGATCGTCAAATCCTTCTTTCTCTTCGTACATAGTAACTATTGGACGAACTAGCTTCTCGGGAATGCCATAGTACTGAAAGACTCTACAGGATTTGACGATCCTCTGAATCAAACGCTTCTTACAAGTCCACGAAGAGTATGTACAGGCGTTGTCGCCATTAATTAGATTCCTCCAGTATCGTGTGTAAAGATAAGGAAGGAATGCGATCGCTTAGGCCAGAATCTATGTTGTTCTTCACATAAGTGGGGATCAAAGGCAGTTTGGAGTCTTCCTAGTATTATGGTCGTGAAAAGCTTCGCCGGGATTGAGAGAAGATTGATGTCTCTGTAGTTGCCGCATTCTATTGCGTCTCCTTTCTTGAAGAGTTTGACTCTAGTTCCTGTTCTCTATTTTTTGGGGAATCTTTCGGTCTGTAACAGGGTGGAGAAGAAGCATAGCCTGATTGCCAAGATTCATCTCAGGCTGGACTTGATCATTTCCGCTTAAATGCTGTCTGTGCAGGGAGCCTTCCCATTTTTTAGTTGGTTTTTTTTTCTGCTAAGAGTATCTCGTCGGCTGTCGGCTTGGCTTCACTGATGCTGAGATTGAAGATAGGTTGGCCTGGTATATCAGGTGGAACTACAGGTGCAGGGCTATTTAATAGAGTTTCAAAATAACTAGCCCATCCTTCCACTTGTTCTTCCACGTCTGTCAGGAGCATCCCTTCTTCATTCTTTACTCGGCACTCGTGTAAACTTGCCAACTTGACGCTTATGTAAAAGACTAATATTTCTCAGTTTTGCTTATTAGGTTTCAAGAGTGCACTCGCTAAAAATACAATAAGAAACAATGTAGAATATCTAAATAAAGAATAAACAGAATAAATAATGTAGAATAAAGAATAATAGAATTAAAACTGTAGAACAAAGACATAGGGAAACAGTTTCAGCCAGTGAAAACCAGAAAACTACGCAAATATTTCGGCCGAGTCCTCTGCTGATGTAACAAAGACGAAAACAAAAAAAAGACTTAAACGAAGAAGATGTAAACAAAATAAAAAGACAAACCCCCCCCAAAAAAAAAGGTTAAATAGGAGGGCCCTTCAATCTCATAAACTGCAAGGTAGTGACATTCTAGTTTCTTTTTTGCTTTCTTTGATCGTTTCTTTGACAGTTGTAATTTATTTATTTATTTCCCTCAAAATCGAGGAGTAAATAAAATACTTGAATGAAATTGCAAAAAAAAATTCAACAAATGAAACAAAGCATTGATTTACAATAGGTTTAATAACATAACTGAATAAAACAAGTAAAAAACAAAGTATCAAACGCTATGAGTTAGGATACAAATTATCTATTTTAATCCTGGCTAATTCCAACGGCTTTTTAATTCCAAATCTCAAAACTAATTCAGTGTTACTAAAACAAATTGAAAAACAAAGTAAAAATGTCCAATATTTAAAATTGCAATCGCGAATTGAAGACAAAATGCGGAGTTTAAAATATCAAAAAAGATCAAGGGTCGGGTAGAGAACATCCGGGAGGGCCAATGCAATAACAAAACGTCGTAAAATATAGCGACAATAGATACCACAAAGTCTTATTAGTGAGTCTAATTAATAAATTACTAATTAATAAAATTAATATTCACTTCGAATCTCGTGCTGAGATACAATAAGGTAAACCCAGATAAACAATAGTTTCATCTCTGCTTGATAAAGTTTCTTCTTTTCTTTCTTAATTTGGCGATTGTGTGACTTTGTAAATTAGTCTGTTTGCCAGAAAGACATAGTTTACATAATCTTGTATGTTACACGTCTTGAGGAATTGATTTTTATTAAGTATCTTCTACTTATAAAAGGAAAAACATTTAACAAAACAAATTAGTGAGAGTTTGATTTTCAGGTTTTATTTGCACTGTATTGTTTCCTTGATAACTACTTAGAGTTTTTGAGTAGCTCAATCACATATAAGTGCACACAGGTCCAGGGGTGGTGAAGAATTTTTGTTTAGGGGAGGGTAAAAAAAATTGGGCTCCCCCATTGCTTTTTTTGCCCCTCCGTCCCCTGTAATTGGTGCAAGTCTTAACCTTCTGGCTTGGCGCGTGTGCTCCTTTGCGCTCCCCCTGCATCCGAGCCTGCACATGCCCAACCATTGAGTGTTGGGCAAAAGTCCTGTTTTTCAACTTAAAGACAGCTTTATTTATTCAATTATTTTGAGTGTTAAAAAAGACGTCGAGTGTTGAGTGCTGAGCAAACTTAAATAAAGAATGACCAAATAATTACGTTTGCGAGTGTAACTCAATAAAAGTGAATATTTTTGAGGCTTGATTTGTGAACAAGCTTATTATAAAAGTTTCATCTCATCTGACCTCACTTAATATGATGACTTTGTCAGAACGAAAAAGAGCAGAACCAACCAACTAAAACGAGGCAAGTTAACATCCAGTGGAAAAAGAAGAAAAATGCAAATATTTAGGCCTAGACCTCCGCTCACTCTCTCTGAGCAAAAATAGAAAGAATAAAAAGTAGACAAACTTCTGGGAACAATATAAAAAACTTAAAATAGTTCTTTTTGTCTGTTTTTGTTTCTATTTTGTGTTATATAAAACATCTTAAAAAACATAAAATAGAAGAGAGGAAGTTCACTGGCTATTTGACCTGGTTTTTCGTTTTTGTCATGATTAAACCAGTGTGGTCTAAAAAATTGGTGGCAGATCTGCTAAACGAATTTTATTCTTTGATTGACGGGTTCTGCAATTCCATTTTTTCGAAAAAATGCTGGCTTTTCGTTTCGTTCAGACTTATAGACTCAAGAAACGGAGAAAGAAAACACCATGCCTTTCCAGCCCTTTAGAGGGTGAAGGGTGAGGGATGGATAAAACAGTTTCTTTATTCCTATATTCACGGCGCCAAGTACTTAAAGATATCTGATATACCGCTATTCAATTACCTCGTTTTGAAACCTCGAGGTTTTAAATGTCTGTTGAAACTTCTTTTAAAGGAGTCAACAGAGGGATTTGCAGGAATAAGAGCCCCAGGAAGATTGTTCCAGATAGAAGTGCAACGCCGGATGAAGCTCTTCCTCAAGTACTTGGTTCTTGGCGTGTCCTTCTTTGGATAATTGAACGGGGCTGTGTGCCTTCGCGTCTGCCTTGTCGGTTGGACAAAGGGGGAACAATGCGAAAGAGCTCGGATTAGGGAGGTGAATTCATATATTTTATATACATAGTTTTGAGGCTTTATTTTTTAGGGGATTTGGGGTTCTTCAGACAAATATCAGCCGAATTAGTGGAAGTTTAATTTGTCTCTTTTTGGACAGAATTGGAGATGTGAACTCGAGGGAAATTTTCCCTGATAACAGAATATTTTGAATCCCTTTGGATTGTAATTTTTTTATTACTTTAAACATATAACTCACTCTAATGGTGCATATGAGCTCCCTAAAGGCAGAAAAATTATGTAGATTTTTCATTGCTTAAAATTTTTTTATTAGATTCTTGCTTACGTATTTCTTGGCTTATACACCTTACTTGTATTTAATATCAGACGGCTTCGCTTCAATAGTTGAGAACTTTCTATAGGAAGCTTCTACAGGAAATCCTTTCTTTAGGAAGCTTACAAATACTAAATTACTGTTTAATTCTAGGGTTGTCGCGAACATCCACCGTTCTTCTCCGTATGATGGGCGCCAAGGAGCAATTAGAACCTTACTTACGGGCTCTCTTTCGCTTCTTAACGAGAAAACGCAAAAAATGTTGTGGGATATTTAAGCAGCATTGCATAGGAATAGGTCAAATCAAGGTCTAGAATCCAAGAAAAAATTCAAAGGTCTAGCCTGTATAAGCCTAGCTATGCCTAATTAAAAGATAATTCTTATTTCTATATTAATTTCCTTGGAAATATCTCCCCAGCCCTTGAGGATTAATTTCTGTCATTAAAGGATATGACCCTCATGTTTTTTGTCAAATATTAATGGGAAATTTCTCATAAACATAATTAATTTCTCAGTTACTTGCAATTTATGGTTCTAAAAGTTTTGAATTTAGAATAACAGATGTGACGTTCAGCGGCTCAGTAAAAATATTTCAACGCAACCGTTGAACCGTTGTGACGCATAAACTTGCAACAAAAAACGTAGGAAATTTGACGGATAATGCAAAGACGGGCGTCTTTGCATAAAGTCGCATCAGTGGCAACGCAGGATAAGACGCTATATTCTCGTTTCTTCCTTCTTTTTTTTTTTTTTTTTTTTTTTTGTCATGATTAGCCTAGTGTGGTCTCGGAAATTATTTAGTTAATATCAGACGGATTCGCTTCAGTAGTAGAGCGTTGATAACTTTCTATAGGAAACTTCTACGAGAAATCCTTTCTATAGGAAGCCTGCAAATGCAAAATTAATTCTTTAATTTAGCTAAAAGTAATTACTGTTTATGTCCTTAATTGTTTAATTCCAGGGTTGCCGTGAACATCTACCGTTCTTCTCCGTATGACGGGCGCCAAGGTGCAATAAGAACCTTACTTACGAGCTCTCTTCCGCTTCTTAATGAGAAAACGCACCTAGATTATATTATCACCGCTCTTTATATGCTTAATGATCTTTATGTTCCCTCTGATTTGGATCCTGCGTCGCCAAACCTCTGTCAAGACGAAGACAACAATTCCAGCGAAGATCTCATTGAGGAAGAAATAGATGAAGAAGATGATGATGATGAGTGAGTATAAGCCATTTTGACAATCCTAGAATCACACTGGTTCGTTTTCGCGTTATAATGACAGTTTTGCATCAATTTATCAGACATTTTTTCTGAATTGTTCTAGGAAATATAATCTTTTCTGAGAGATAAATGCTTTAATATTTCATTAAACTCATGTAGCTAGAGAAAATTTACTTTTTCCTCTACTATATCCACCAATATCCTGTATCCATAATATCTACTATGGTCCATTTTCAAGGACCCAAATTCATGAAAATGTAGGGAGGGGCGCAAAATATGTTTGTCAAATTCTATTGGGGGGAGGGAAGGCAATTTTATTATTTTTCGATTTTTATTAATGAATATTTCAGGAAAAAGTTTTTTTTCAGTGAAAACAACATCGAAAAAGGTGTTCGAAAAGTCGAGAGGGGTGGCTAAAAATTTTGGGTAGGGGATGGAACATTTGTTTCTCGACAATAACCTCCTGATATAGGACATAAAATGATAGGACACAAAAAGGATAAAAAACATTACAGTTTTTTTGTGAAGTTGTAACATTAGGACATTATTTTATATTGAAAAAATGAAAAAATATCGTTCTTATGTTTGAATTTTGTGTTTTCAGTAAAGCTTTAATTTTGCACAATCCTACAAACATAAGAAGATATCAGTATTCGTTTTATTCGCAATAGCTTAATAGATATATGTTGCATAGGCTTCAAAATAGTTATTTTGTTCTTTTTTATGTTTAACCCTGCTCCTTAAATCTATCAAAAATTTTTATTTAATTATCACTGTCATTACAAGAAATAAAAAAAAAAAAAAATGGTATAACGTTACTCCTTTCTTCGATAGGATTAAGTGCAAGCTTTTGCACTCACTTTATTAAGCTTGAGGTAGTGAGATTCCAACTAGAGAGGCGTTGTTTGTTTTCGTCCATGTCTACAAACTAACATTGCAGCCGCAGGTGTGCAGCTCGGGTTTTGAGGTTTTTTTTCGGGGGGGGGGGGGGTGAATATAAAGAATGTGCCGACAAAATTGTCCAGTATGCAAACAAATGCTGATACATAAGCTAAATTCATATAACATAAGCTCCATAAATTCTTACAACATAAAAACATAAGCTTTCGGGGGGGGGCTCTCTCCTCCCGCTACTCAGCTCCATCCCTCTGGAGCAGATATGTGAGCCGGCTAGATGACATTGGTGACGTGTCTCTTGGAGACCAGCTTCAGTTTTTAGCCGCAGTTATTTTCTAAATTACTTTAACAGCATAAGTTTCAAATGCATTTTCAAATCTCTTGCTCTTTTTTTGCATTCTATGATAACGGTTGTTTTTTTTTTCATAAGAAAAAAGATTAAAAGTAAGCCTTATTGGTAGGCTGATGAATTTTATAAATAAAGAGTATTGTAGTGAAAAAAATTCACAAATTTCGGCTTTAAAAGCCAGGGCTTATAGAGACTGGTACCTTCCTCAAACATTTTCTAATTAACACCTTCTCTTCTGGACGCTATCAAGGGTGTAGCCTGTCACATCTTTGATACTTGCATATTTGGTATGTGCAAAATTTTGGCCAAGATAGGCAAAAACAATTATCGAGTTGAGAAAAAACTCGAAAAAAAAAGGAATAAGAGGATATTTCTAGCCAGTGAAAATGAAAAACAGTGCAAATATTTCGGCTGAGACCTCCACTCAACTGTTCTCAGCGCAAAAATAAAAAAATAAAAATAAAGACCGTAAAAAAAACCCATTAAAATAAGAGCCTACCCTTTCCATGTAACAGTGAAAAGGTAACCGTTATTCAGATTTTTATTCATTTACCCTTTCACCCTTACATGGAAAGAGTCTAATTTTATTTAAGCGGTAGTTTTATTGCGGTTTCTTTTTATTTTTCTATTTTTGCACTGAGCACAGTTGAGCGGAGATCTGGACGGAAATATTTGCATTGTAGATACATTTTCACAGGCCGGAAATATCCTCGTATCTTTTTTTTTCTTTTTTTTTAGAGTCTTGCCTCGTCTTGCCATGATTAGACAGTGTGTTCTCAGAAATTATTTATTGAAAAAATAGTACTGAGGTAGAAAATACGATCAAGGGAAGTTATGCTTTCTCTCCCGGAGATGGGGAGGGTTAAGCTTATGGAAAACTTAAAACCCACAACCATCTCACAACACCAAAAGCTTACTACGGCTCACTGTAGTAATACCTTGTAGTAATTTATTGTTTGTGATGTCAATATGATGTCGGTGGATTTTCAAGAAGTAACGTGAATATTTATTTTTTGTTCCGAGTTTTTAATGAGATAGAATTATTGGGCTAAATTGTGTTATTATTATATTTATTGTTGTTATATTATTATTATTATTATTGTTATTATATTATTATTGGGCTAAATTGTGTTATTAGATAGAGTTATTGGGCTATAATGAGTCCATGCAGAGACTCATTATATCCGACCAAATACTATGAATGGGGCGATGTAGGAATTGATGTATTTACAGTGCTTCTTCGGGCAACGTAGCCCTTGTTTGTTTGAGTAATTTTGTTCGAAAACCTCAAGTCATAGTCATATTTTGGTAGAAATGTTTCTGCTAATCTAGAAGAATTAACGCAAGAAAAAGAATAAACCGTAATTTACTGGGTAAAATAGCACAAACCTAATATAAGCACGCTACAAAATGTGTATAAAAGAATTTAAAGTATAAGTGGAAATATATTGTCATTAATTTTGAAATCGTCAAAAATAGCTAGTCAATAAATTAGAAATAATGTTATAGAATAATTAGGATGCGTCAATATCACAATTTGTATTAAAATGAGTAGAATAGAGTTTTTATACCTGCAAGTTTCCCTAAAAAGGGCTTTAGGAATAAAATAAATTTAAGGGAAGCTCCCCTTCTACTTTTTCCTGCACAAGTTAAAAAAAAGGTTCTAACTGGGAGGAGGCACGCTTTGTGGGGACGCAAAAGGCTCCATGGATTTCTTGATTTTTTTTTTCCCCACCTGCCCCCAAATGACTATAAATACACGAAAAAAGGACTATTTTTTTCATAGCCTGTAATGTCTGTAATAGTCGTATCCTGTAATGACTATCCATGACAGGTATAGGATATCCTTTATACCACTGTTTGTCGAATACACAGTTCATATAATTATCCAGTAAGCTTATCGCAGATCATTTCTGGTCTTCGTTCTCGGTGCGAACAAAAAGCTCCTCCCACTTCTTTCTGTATTAGCGGGTTAGTGTGTTGACTCAATGAGAAATGGTTACAACGTGCATTATTCGTAATTGCGAAAGCAGAAAAAAACTTGGTGAGCCAGCCAAGTGGTTTGCAAGTGTCCCATCTCACTGGTATGACTTAATTTATATACAAATTATGATTTAATCTATTATTTACATACAGTGGGCTCAAATGATTGGCCTATGTAGGATTTCGTAAAAAAGGAGGCGGGGGGTTGATGAAGTTTGTGAAAATAAGGATTTTTTTTTATTCTAATAACTGGTGGAATAGGTGTGATGGTTTCAGGGGCGGATCCAGGATTTTTATAGGGGAGGGGGGCGCAAAGTAGGTTGATCCGACAAACTTATGTTAGGATCAAGTTTAATTAATGCAAAATTGCGTTAATTAGGTAAATTACACTACTTTAGACTACTTTACGGGGGTGACCCTCGCCCCCCCCCCCCCCTCTGGATCCGCAACTGGATAGTTTATCATTTTTTTTTTTTTCACGTTGTGATATTTATTTTCTCAGATTGTAGTTCCTGTGATATTTGAAAAATCTAGTTACCTGTTTTGGCGGAGAGCCTAGATAAGACTAGTTTTGTTTTCAATCAATGTTTTCATATGGAATGGGCAGACCTTTCCTGAACTTTAAACAATAAACACCTCTGTTTGATAATATTTGCACTTTCTGAATTTAGATAGCGATAAGGGTTCCTGATTGAGACCAATTTTAGGACTTGGGTTCTAATTATTGGTTGTTGCGGTAAAAGTTGCCGGGAATAAAAACCGGGAATAACCAATCGAATATGGCTTGAGTGCAAAGACCTCAATTGAGAAACTGGCTGCGAGGACTTCCCCCCAGAACAATTTAAAAGTTTTTTTTTGGGCACACGTGCATATTACGAAGTAAGATTTAAGAATCAGGAAATCGAGAGACGTACCTATCAAGGAAAATAAACTAGCAAGTAATTATTTTAGTTTTAGTAGTTTAAATATTTGATTATCTCCTTTTTTGAACAAAGAGGAAAAATTTTTAAAAACTAGTATTTGATCATCTCCTTCATGAGCTCCTCAGTACTACAGACAATAAAAATCAAACCAATATCAATAAATAGATATTAAAAGTAGAAGTGACTATATTTAATTTAGCTGCAAGTCTACATTCATGCCCACCACGTATTTTCCCTTTGACAAAAAATTAATAAAACTTTTAAAAATGAAATATCAATGCGAAGCACCAAATATCATTACCAAATGTCATCGCTTTATGGCATTGTTCAAATAAAACTTATTTTTTACTTGATTATCGTCGTAAATTTATTCTTTGTCTTTCTTTCCATTCTTAAACAAATTTTATATTTAACTTTTGCATTATTACAGCCCACTATATATACATTCATATAAATTTATATGCAGTGTTACCGCCATACCAATTATTCTCCTTTCCTTTTTTATTCTTTAATAATCTGGTCGTTTTGAGTTTGAATTATTGTACGCTTGTATTTCTACTGATCTTAAGTTTAATATGGCCTTTACTTTTCTTTTAAAAAAACTTTCTTTTTCGTAAAGTTTTCGTAGTGTATATATATATATATATATATATATATATATATATATATATATATACATATATATATATATATATATATATATATATATATATATATATATATATATATATATATATATATATATATATATATATATATATATATATATATATATATATATATATATATATATATATATATATATATATATATATATATATATATATATATATATATATATATATATATATATATATATATATATATATATATATATATATATATATATATATATATATATATATATATATATATATATATATATATATATATATATATATATATATATATATATATATATATATATATATATATATATATATATATATATATATATATATATATATATATATATATATATATATATATATATATATATATATATATATATATATATATATATATATATATATATATATATATATATATATATATATATATATATATATATATATATATATATATATATATATATATATATATATATATATATATATATATATATATATATATATATATATATATATATATATATATATATATATATATATATATATATATATATATATATATATATATATATATATATATATATATATATATATATATATATATATATATATATATATATTTAAATCGGCGCGTACAAACAGCTCCTCTCATTTGATCTGCCATCAGCGGTCCAATTACCCTGGAACACGTATTTTGGCAGAAACTTTCTCAAAATGCCTTTGAAACCAACTTGAGACTTCGAAACCTATTTTTAATCCCTAAAAACATCCAATAATAACATTACACTAATAACTACCGATTTTCATGTATGTATTGGAATAAATTAATTTAAAATTAGTTTCTTCAAAATTAGTGTTCCAACGTTGAAGCCAAGTTTTGCGTCCAAGAGAAATCTGACTTGTCTACCCGTGAAAATATCTGATGCCGCCTATGTTTCTATCTGCAAAAACGTTCTCCGGAGCTCTCGCACCCCGGTCCGGGTTTTTATAATGGGTGAGATAGGGAATGATCATACTGGATAATTATATGAACTGTGGTCGAATAGTGCAACACAAGAAGGTAGTGGGTTGTAACCCCTTGTCTATCTTTTTTATTTTTAGTTTAATTATCTATTATTTAATTTTGCTTAGTGTCGTAAGCAATAAATTATTGTAATTTGTCATATTTTCGTCTGTATCGTTACGTATTTTCACCAGTATTAAAATCGCCAAAAACAGCTGTTGCAAAATGAATAGTAAAGTTATAAAATAACTAAAAGGGATAGAAGATTAAATCGGGCAATATCAAAATTCGCATTGAAACGATTATAGAAGAGTGTTTACTCCTTGAAGTTTCTCAAAAAAAGGGCTTTACAAATAAAATACGGCCAAGGGCCGCTCCCCTATCACTTTTTCCTGCAAAAGTTCAAATAAGCCACTCTCGCTTGGAGGAGAGAAGCTTTGTGAAGAAGGTTTGAGCAAAAGGCTGTTTTTAATCCTCTGGTACTAAATTCCACCTCATGTTCCCACTCACCCCCAAAATGACTATAACTGACTTATGACTTACTTGACTTATGTCCCGGACGTCCTCAAGTGTCTTGTTGGGGCCATCTCCTTCACACGTTCCTGGATCAGTTTCCTGTACAAAGCCCGGTCATCAGCTTGTCTCAGAAGGTATAAGAGGTCATCTCCGAAGTTGTCACGCCATCTCTTCCTAGGTCTTCCAGGTGGGCGGCTACCGTGGACCCTTCCTTCGAAGGCAATTTTTGGAAGGCGCGAGTTTTCCATTGGCTGTAGGTGGCCCCGCCACCAAATTGCTGCAAGTGCACTTTTTGGAGAATAGTAGTTTCCCACTTCAGCTGCTTCCGAAGATCTTAGTCCGAGACTCTGTCTTGGTATGTGATTCCGGCAATGCGTCGGAGGCATTTTGTATCGAAAGCCAAAATTTTGCGTTCATCTTCGACTTTCCAGGTCCACGTTTCGCAACCTTATATGGCATCATGTATAGTTTGAAAGTTAAAAAGTCGACGTCTAATTTGCATTGATAGGTGTTTATTTTAAAGAGGGGGAGTAGCCTCTTGAAGGGCGTACTCTCTAGGGTAAGTCTGCGTTTCATGGCGTTGGAGCAGTTGTTGTCTGATGATATTAAGCTACCTAAGTACACGAAACTGGTCACCGATTCGACTTCTTCGCCACTTACTACGAATTGACAGTGGATGGGTTTGGGTCTTTTGTGGTGCGCATCGCTTTGGTCTTCTTTGGGTTTATGAACATACCAAAGCTATTTGCGGCTGTTTCAAGTTCGGAGGCTTGTAGACTGGGCTCAGTTTCTGCTAGCTTGTGTCAGTTTCTTCTGCTCAGTTTCATGCATTATAAATGACTATAAATGCATGAAGAAAAGTCGCATTCTTTGCTCTGTAGTGACTACTCATGACAGATATAGGATATCTTCTATACCCTTGTTTGGCGAATGCTACAACGCGAACAGGTAGTGGGATGAAACCTGTTGTTTGTCTTATTTTGTTTATTTATTTATTAATTAGTTTTTCTTAGCGTTATAGACAACAATTTGTTCTAGTTAAATTATCTCGCCTGAATGTTAGACTGTCGAGCGTACAGTGTGACTGTATTTTATCTTGTTCTTTACAGTGTTATCATTAATCGTATTAACGTTATTAGTGTTTTAATCGTTTCTAACTACGTCTCCACTTTTATTCTATAAAAATATAAGAAAAAGCAAAGAAAACAACGTTAAAACGCTCTAAATAGAACTGAACAAAGTTAAAGATGATTTCGATGAATATTAGACCGACGTGAACATAAATTCGGCCATTGTAAGCTGTGAGCTCTTTCCCCTTGTACATAGATTAGCAAAAGTCAAAAAGATGTTTTAAGTGCAGATTTGAAATAAAATATTCATTCAAGTCCCTTCTCTTTCCCTTTTCTTTGTCAATTCCTCCCTTCTGAATCTTGTGCTAGGATGGGTTGAGAGATTCTCTAAATTAAGTAGACACTACCCTGCAGATTAGATGTATTTTCACTAACATAAAAAAAGAGAAAAAATATTATAAAAAGGTATAACTGCAAATCTGCAACCTAACCGCAGAATGTAATAACATATTCATGTATTTGGTAAAGCGATCTTTAGTTTGGATCTGGGATGTGCAATCTTTGGTATAGGATATTAAATAGATGGTGTTGCATAAAAACACATGGGGAATCATGTTGGGGAGACGAATAATTCGAAATAAAAGTATTCAAAATGAGAGAATCACGTTGAAATATTTAAGAAAATATATGGAAAATCTTGGAATACTGAAATATTCCTAGGGTAGAGGAAAAAAGGGCGCAGATTTTACTATATGATCGTGAAAACGTGATCAATGACGTAACGCAATTTCAAAACTAGAACGTGAAATGAATTTGAAAGCAATATACCCCTAGGGTAATCCTGCGACTATTATCACTATTCTTCTACATTAGTAATGTGCCTGTACTGTTCTTACAAACTTATAAACCATGTATAATACTAAGACAAATACTTGCTTGTCAAATATAATGTTCGGTGGTAGATGACAGGCGCGCATGTTCTAAATTTTTTGTTGTTTAGGAGCATTAGCTCATTTGTTGGCAAGGTTAGATTACATTACAGAGGCTTTACCACTAATATCCAGTCGAGACAGCTGCACTGACGTCAATTAGGGGAGGGGTATGTGCCCTCTAGTTCCCTCCTAGATTTACGTTTTATTTAGTATTTTCGTTTAAAAATAAAAAATTGACTCATTTCTCCTTTTCTACTTTCTCCTCTTTTCTCCTTTCTTTTCTCCTTTCGTTCCCTCCTTTCTCTCCCCCCCTAAATTTTTGTAAATTGCCCCCACTAGAAAGCTGAATTGACACTGATGCTAAGCAATTGTTTAATGCCAAGATGGATATACAGGTCCAAGAATCTTTCTGTTATTTATAATGATTTTCTCCTTTCTAGCGAGTTTTCTGTGTCGATCGACTCCCTGTGCTTTCCTGCTTCTGTACCATACAAAGAAAAGCGTTTCAAAGGAATTACGGAACCACTTGAACTAAGGTGCATCCAAGGCCTTAGTTACGGTGTTCAGGCTTTGCGCCAACTACTCACCAAATCAGACTTTAATATCCCAGAGGACTCTGAGCCATCAAGAGAGCATGAACCAGAAATCGCTCGACCTTTCCACCCCATACCAATGCCATATGAACCTTTGTTTAAGAATAACGAGAAAAAACAAAGAAAAGAAACAATGGAGCTACAGTTGAGAGGTAAGCTCCGCCCCCCTGTCAAAATGGAGGAGGAGCTAAGCCATGAAGACAAATTGAAATGTGCTTTCTTATACAAGTTTATCTTATCCTATTTGACATTGGCTGAGGCGAAATTTAATCAAAGAGAATTGGGTTGTTCTTTGCATAATATCAACATGGCTGCAAGGGTTTGGGAGCTCCTTGAGTCTTATCGAAATTGGGAGAAAGAGGCAAATGAGTGTCTGTTAAAGCTCAAAACTTATGCACTGGCTGTTGCCGGGGATGTCATCTATGTGGTGTTGCGCAATTGGAAAAGCGACTCTTCAAAAGAGAGGGATGCCTATAACAATGCTTGGGAAAATGTGGATAATGAAATTTTGGATTTGTTGGACAAAATTATGAAAAACCGACCAAGTATGATATTTTATTCATTATTTTAATTGATTTTCTATGTGTTATCGAATGTGTTAGGCTGAAACTGTATCTACGAAGTTTATCAAACCATTTATTGTAAACAAAATACACTCATAGGGATGGCCCAAACATGCTATCCTTTAGTCAATAAATTAGTTATAAAATAAAAAAATGCTATAATAATTAAAATACAGACACCACAAGAAAAAATTGTCAACGAGGACAGAAGTTACGAACACATTGGTAAAAACTTACTATTCTGCCTTCAAAGCTTTGAAGTTTCATTCAAAACTTCATATGAAGCTTTGAAGGCTGAAACAAAACTGGAGTTTTGGAATTTTCATAGGGAAGTCAGGTAAGTCAGGTAAGTCAGGTAAGTCAGGAAGTCAATTTTCTTTGGGAAGTCAGGTAAGAGGGACAAAGAGAGGCGGGAGACAGTTCTTGTAGATGGGATGGAGGGGAAGGGTTGAGCCAATTTTCAGGTACAGTTTCTCATGACGGACAAAAGGGGGGCCAAGTTCAAATGCTTTTAGACAAAAAGACTTAGACAGAGGGGAACTTCCGCAGATAATTTGTAATGATCCCTTCGGAACATATTCAATTCTATAATTTTCTTGTTTTTCGAACAGTGACGCTGAACTCTGAAAACGGAAAAGTTGGCAGAAAGAAAAATAGCCACAGAGTATTTTCAATTATATTTTTGAAATATCAAAGTAGCTACAGAAAAGAAAGAAAAGCAGAAAGTAGTAAGAAAAGTAGCCACAGATTATTTTCATTCATATTTTTGAAATATCAAAGTAGCTACAAAAAAGAAAGAAAAGCAGAAAGTAGAAAGAAAAGTAGCCACAGATTATTCTCATTCCTGTAAATGAAATATCAATTATATGTAAGAAAAGAAAGAAAGAAAAGCAGTAAGAAAAAAGAAAAGTAGCCACGGATTATTTTCATTCCTATTTGTGAAATATCAAAGTAGCCACAGAAAAGAAAGAAAAGTAGCCAAAGATTATTTTCATTCCTGTAAATGAAATGTCAATTATGTGTAAGCAACCTCGACTCGAACATTCATTTATGGATTGAAAGGAACGTTTCTTTCTGGGTGGAAGTAGACATGGATGATGGGAATTTCTAAGTTTCTTTTCTAGGGCCAAACTCGTGAATGACACTGTAGTTTCGAGAGTGAATGACACTCTCGGAATAGAGTTTCAAAGCTGACACACATGTTCGTCTTCGTATTTTAACCCGATCGATGTCGCTACGCAGGAAAAACATTTTCCCTCCTTTTTCTTCGAGGATCTTCCTCCCGTTGAAACCACCCATAAACATGATCTCCTCCACCATATGTCGAAACTTGACCACCGGATAAGCTTTGTTAGCTTTGTTACACCTTCAGCTGTCCAGGCCCAAATTCGTCTAATGAAACCTGGTAAAGCTCCTGGATACGATAGGGTGCAAACTGAGCTCCTCCTATTCGCTACCCCCTTCTTGTTCAATATTGGTCACTATTATCCCAGGTTTGTATTGCTCAGCAATATGTTTCAACCACCCTTTCGGAATGTCTTGTTACCTATGTCTTAAAGAAAGGCAAAAACCCAATGGTTTGTGAATCGTACTGACCAATAACCGTTTGCTCCACTATTGGTAAGCTTTATGAAAAGCTTGTCTTCCAAGAAATCAACACAAGGTGCGACCATGGGGACAACTGGGTCGGATTCCGCGAATTCTTGTGCGTGCAAAACGCACACGTAACGTTTTTGGCTATTTAGACCGCTATCGGATACTGGAAAAGAATCTGTATGTGTGTTCTTGTTCTTGAGTTCTTGGGGACTTTAATTGCAACCTACTCAATGTTGGTAAAAATATTGAATCTGACACTTTTTTTGAATCGGTAACCGCGAGTGGTCTTCTACCCACAATTTTTTTCCCAGTAGAGTCGATCCTGTGAGATCAACTTCAACATTAATTGACAACATTTTTGTATCCACTTCCCTGGGAAATGACCTGTCCTCAAATATAGTATTTTCGGATCTGTCAGACCATTTTCCTATTTACTTGTCTCTACCTTCGCAACCACTACCTCTACGGTCTAGAATTAATATCCCAACACCTACTCGAAACTACAGTTCTGCAAATATAAACCATTTCATCGATTGCCTAAGAACCACTGACTGGTCCGATGTCTTAAATTGTCACGAGGTAAATTCTGCCACAAATGGTTTTGCGCAAAGGCTAAGTGAGATTATCCATTCAACTTTTCCTATTCGTAAACCTAACCGGAAAAATATCCCTATTTGCCCCTGGATGTCACATAGCCTCATTGTCTCCTCATATCGTAAAAACAAATTATATAAGTTAGCCTGTAAGACCAGTAGTGATATTGACCTATCTAATTATAAACATTATAAAAACTTATACGCTAAACTCATCCGTGAAGCGAAAAAAATTATTATTATACAAGAAGTCTCAATTGCAAAGGAAACCTGAAAAAGATTTGGTCCATCATTAATGATACATTCTCGAAAAATAGAAAATCAAAGTCTATACCTATTTACCTTAAAGACACAAATGGTAGATTAATTGACCCTTTACATGCACCTGATGCATTTAATAATTATTTTTCTAATGTTCCTCATACTGACTCCCGCTCCTCCTCACAGGCTGTTTTCCCTTGCTTCAATTTTAGATCCATGTTTTTCTGCCAAACTGATAGCAATGAGGTACTTCAAATCATCGGTTTTCTCCCTAATAGTTTTACTCCTGGCTGTCTTGGATTAAGTAATAAGCTCCTGAAGACCATATCTCCTTTTGTTTACGAGCCCATCAAGCATATTGCCAACCTATCTTTAACCCACCGAGTTTTCCCTGATTTACTAAAGTCAGCCATTGTTATTCCAGTTCTTAAAAAGGGCGATCCAACTGAGATAGGTAATTATCGTCCAATCTCAATTCTTCCTGTTATATCCAAAGTGCTCGAGAGAATCATCTTCAGACGTCTGTCTCCCTTTCTGTTTGACAGTCAGCAATCCGTATCCTTGATTTCTCCTCACCAATATGGCTTTAGGCCGAAATTCTCAACTTTTCATGCTCTAATTGACGCCACACAGTTCATAATCTCACAACTTGACCTTAAAAAACTGTATTGGGCTTATTTTTGGATTTTTCTAAGGCCTTTGACATGGTCGATCATAGTATTTTAATAAGTAAATTAAATAGTTACGGTATTCGTGGTGTTCCCCTCTCTTGGTTTGATTCTTATCTATCTGGAAGGGTACAGAGTGTGAGCCTAGGTGGAGTATCCTCTCAGCCCTTACCTGTTCGGAGGGGTGTCCCGCAAGGTTCCGTTCTAGGCCCTATTTTATTTCTCCTGTATATCAATGATCTTGTTATAGACCTGGGCCCTTCAGTGTATCCTGTATTATTTGCTGATGACAGCAACTTCTTCATCACTGGCACCAATCTACCATTGGCAGTAACCTCTGCCCAAGTCCTTCTGAACAGAGTCCAGGCGTGGTGCCTTACGAATAACATGACCATTAATAGCAAAAAAGTCAAATAGTGTTATTCAGAACCCCCTACAACAAAGACGTTATTCAACCTGCTCTTGGTCTCAGGTACTCCTCCGACATCATCCCACAAGTGGAGGTTGCCAAGTTTCTTGGTGTATTTATTGACTCATGCTTGTCATTCTCTAATCATATTTCTTACATAACAGCAATAATTTTGAGACAAGTAGCTATGATTAACCGTGTGAATTATTTTCTTCCTCCTGACATCCTAGTTACCCTCTATTATTCCTTTATTTTTCCTTACCTTTATTATTGCGGATCAGTTTGGGGACATACAAAACGGTCCTTCATTAAAAAACTCAAATTTGCCCAAAACCGCGCCATTAAAGCAGTTTTTCGGCTTCCCCGTCTATATCCAACTCGTGATTTGTATTCAGATTTTGGCATAGCTCCACTTGATCAAATCATACAAAAACTAAATTTATCGCTTGCTTACTCTGCTTTCCACAATAATCTTCCACCTCAACTCCTAACCTATTATAATATTAATAATTCGGAAGCCCACTGTCTCTGTTCATCCAATAGAGCCTTTAAAATTCCTAAATGCGTTTCTAGTGCTGCCCAGCAATCTCCCATTTACAAATCTATTATTCAATGGAACAAAATTCCTCCAGTGTTGAACTAGCCACACGTTTCTGCAAGTTGTATAAAAATGTAACAAAACTTGATTGTATAATTTAATTTTTCCATTTTTAACAATTTTGTTCTAATTAGCCATGTTTTATTATTCTATTTTTTTTTTTTTCTCTTTCAGGGTTGCGTTAATTTTTTTTTTCTCTTGGTCCTTAAAAAGTTATATTATAGGATATTTATTTTTATTAATGTTTGTGTTATGTTTTTATTCGAATAAATATAGCAGGAATATATATAGCAGGATAGCAGTGTGATTGACATTTCTAAGGCGTTCAATTTATTATTCATTCACAGGCTATTCTTTCTCTCTTGAGAAGCGAAATAAACACTTTTCTTTGATGTCTCCTATGGAATTGGTATGGCAATGTGTCCATACGGGTGCGGCTAGGTAACCGGCTGAGTAACTCCATCACTGTTCGAAAAGGTGTTAAACAAGGTTCAGTGCTTAGTCCAGCTCTTTTCAATAATGCCACCTGAACCGTTACTGAATATATTGCTCCATTCCTGATTCAGCCTTATATTGATGTAAGCAACTTATGTTACTCAGACGACATTCTTCTACAACCAGACGATCACCAAGCTCTCCAAAATACAGTTAACTTAGCCTGCTCTGGTCTCTATGAGATTGGGCTCCAAGTCACCTCCTCTAAAACTAGCATTCTCGTCTACGGTTCGTCTCAGCAACCTCCCGTAACTATCAATGTTGGCCCAGCAACTATTTCCGCATCCTCTATTTTGGAAAGTTATTTGAAAAAAACTACGTTTTCTAAAGAGTTAAAGAGGCTGAGTTACAAGGTCGAACCTTAAAACGTACAGGATTAGAGGCATTGGGGCTGCCGCCCCCAAACCCCGCTTTCGCAGCCTTTAAATAAAAAAAAATTTAAACTGAAAGTAAGGAGCGACATTAAATCTTAAAACGAACAGAAATTATTCCGTATATGAAAGAGGCTGTGCCCTCCTCAACGCCTCGCTCTTTACGCTAAAGTTTTTATTGTTCTCAAAAAAGAGTTGTGAGAAAGTCAAACTTTAGCGTAAAGAGCGAGGCGTTGAGGAGGGCACAGCCTCTTTCATATACGGAATAATTTCTGTTCGTTTTAAGATTTAATGTCGCTCCTTACTTTCAGTTTAAATTTTTTTTTTATTTAAAGGCTGCGAAAGCGGGGGTTTGGGGGCGGCAGCCCCCCAACTGTGCCTCCTAATCCCTGTACGTTTTAAGGTTCGACCTTGTAACTCAGCCTCTTTAACTCTTTAGAAAACGTAGTTTTTTTCAAATAATTTCTGCACGTTTTTGTACAGTTTATTACTTATTATTGCTTGACTAACTGTTAGCTGATCGTGTCAGGAGTTAAAGTTGGGGCTGCCGCCCCCCAAACCCCCGCTCTTGAACATTCTTGTGTTAAGGCTTTTAATTCCTGAATACTCAAATCACGTCGTACAGGGTGCCTCCTAATCCCTGTACGTTTTAAGGTTCGAACTTGTGACTCAGCCTCTTTAACAGCCCCCCAACTGTGCCTCCTAATCCCTGTACGTTTTAAGGGTCGACCTTGTAACTCAGCCTCTTTAACTCTTTAGAAAACGTAATTTTTTTCAAATAATTTAAAAAAGAAACTGAGTTTCTTTTCAAAGTATATAAAAAAGTTGCTCTGATGGTGAATCGAACCCGAGTTTTCCGCCTGAAAGTCTAAAGTCTCAGCCGCTGGACTATACAAACACAATAGTAATTGTTGTTTAGCAAATAGAAAGTATTTTCGACGCAAGCAAATTCCCAAAAATCTTGATATGTGGTTTTTGGAAAACAGGGAAGGAGTGATCAGATTGAGCTGAAATTTCGACGATAAGCTCCCAGGCCCCAGGAAAGCTTATCCTCTAAATTTCAGCCCGATCAGACAACGTTAAAGGGGGGTTGTGGAGGGAAAAATTAACATGGGCTAATATAGGAAAACGAGGTTTTTCGTAAATGTAAATTCGGGGGATAATTTTTTCGGTCTGAAAATATCAAAAGGCCCTAACAGGTCGAATTCTGCTTCGAATGAGTCCTCATTCAACCGGATCCGGGGCCAACTGTGGCCTGTAGGCGTGGCTAAGAAAAAACAAAAGAGAAATGAATTTTAAGTGGCTATATTTGGTTTTTTGAAAACAGGGAAAGAGTGATCGGATTGAGCTGAAATTTCGAGGATAAGCTCCCTGACCATAGGAAAGCTTAACCTCTAAATTTTAACCCAATCGGACAACGTTAAAGGGGGGCTGTGGTGGGAGGGTCCAAACTTCCGGCCCAGTTTACCCCATGAAGATAAAGTCGGAGGAGGATGAAATTTTGCAAGTTTCTTAGTTTGAGCTTGGGCTACAAAATGCAATTACCGCCGTCTCTCTGCGACCTCTAGGACCTGAAATCGCTTAACATTGTGGTGGGTCGCCTCTTTATAGAGGCACAAGTGTGCCTCCTTGATATTTACGTTTCTCCTTTGGATCAAATGTTAGAATTGCTAAAACAGTTGTTATAAAGATAAGAAATACTTCTGACAAACGGCTATCACAAGCCCAAAAAGGGCCGAATTCGCACTTTAGTGTCAATAAAAACGAAAAAAGAACCATAAACACAGAAAATTATAAAAGGGTCAATTTCAAATACGTAAAAATGTTAAAAACAAAAACAAATTAAACTCACAAAATTAGAAGGTCAATGCCAAATCAGCAAAAATTTCAAAATAATGAAAACTCGTAAAATTAAAAAGGGGATAAAATAACTAAAAAAAAACCTAAGCTAATTATGTGACTACGAAAAATTAAGAAAGAAAAAACGGGTTTTAATTTTAATAAAGCAGTGAAACGAAAATAAATAAAAACAAGTAAACACTTTAATTACAAAATATTCCGAATATTTCGGCCCCACGTCTGGGAGCCTTTATCAATGGGAAAAGTTTTATCTTTTTTATTTTTGTTTCACTGCTTTATTAAAATTAGAAACCGTTTTTTCTTGCTTAATTTTTCGTAAATGGAAAAGCAGTGTGGTCGAAGAAATTATGAATTATGTGACTAAAAAATAAAAACCTCAAAATTTGCAAAATGAACATTAAAATCGAAAATTATGAGGTAAAAAGAGAAGTGAGGGGGGGGGGGAGGCGGCAGAGATTCCCTGATTGAATATGTCAACCACAGTTTATATAATTATCTCTGGAGCACAACGTTCTCTGGAGCACTCGCACCTTGGTCCGGGTTTTTATAATGGGTGAGATAGGGAAAGATCATACTGGATAATTATATAAACTGTGATGTCAACTAAGTAAGGGATGAAAGTTCTTCTATAATTTTCAGTGGAAACTCTTATTGGGGCAAGAAGGGTGATTTTTGATGAAGCAGAACACGGGAGGCGGGGTCGAAGGGTAAATATTGACTAGGGTAAAGGAGAGTTGTCCGTGCATTATGAAGGGCATTGTTAGCGAAACGCAAGGATTAGACCTAGAAAATCCATCTGTAAACAGTTGGTAATTTGAATAATTTACAACCCTTGTCACAGGAGCTGTGGGGATCATGTCTTTCTAGGAGCTGTATTTGTTGGACCTATTGATTGTGTATTTTGAACAAATTGGCTACCTTGTTATTTTGGTTCAATATCTGGGGTTTACCGAGGGGCCAGGTTGCAAAAAGGAGCGGGGGGGGGGTTTTTTACCCCCCCCCCCTCCCCATCACTGTCAACTCTTTAAAAGGACATTGGAACTTTTAATTTCTAGTCGAATGAATCCCCTCTGAAGTTTCTGTGACAATCCCTTCCATACGGAGTGACTGGGGGAAAAGGAAAAACATGAAAGTCACATGGCTCTTTACTTAGGCAGTGCTTTAGCGCTGTCTGTCAAAAGGACTTGCCAACAGTCAGCTAGACTCTTATTCCCTTTGAGAAAAAACGGCAAAAAGTAATGTTTTCTCCAAGGCGAATTAAATGACCATGTTTACAGACTGGGAAATTGTTTTCCAGTGTATCCGAACTAGCCATTCTTACTCAGTTTTATAGCTTACCATGAAGTTGATGGTCATCTAGAATGTGTCTCTTTTGGTAATTAATTAAAAAAAAACTTTTTAAACCAAATTAATTAAAAGAACTCCATTAAACCAAAAATGAACAAAAATAGAATCAAATAATCTGCCAAGCATACAACTACCACAAATCAGTATCAATAAATAAATGAAACCCAAGACGAACAGAAATTAAAATTAATAACAGATTCAAACTCAAAACGAGCAGAAATTAATATGAGTAGGGTTTTAAAAGTCTATGCATTCTATAAGCCAGAATATAAATTGTATCTCACTGAAAAAAATTCAAATTAATATGACTCGTCAGTTTAATAAATATATGAAGATATTTTTTGCTTCTGATTTTGACTGATTTTTCATGTCTTAATGTCGTAAAAGTGCAAATACATAAAATATTTTTTTGAGTAGAGTTTTAATACCCTTAGGTTTATTAGTTGTAGTAGTAGCACCAGTAAATACAGTAGTAGCAGTAGGAATACAGTCAATAGCAGTAGTCTTAGCTTTAGTAGCAGTAGTAGTAGTAGCAGTAGTTGTAGGGGTAGAAGCATTAGTATTATGATGCAAATATCCTCCACAACAGGCGTTGTAAGTTTTAATTTCACACACGAAATGTTGTGAAGCTTTATTTGTGGTATTTGGGGGTTGTAGTCATAGATGCCTTTATTCTCCCTTTATAGGGGAGATAAACTCTGGCCCTAAGGTAATTGAACTTTGGTAGCGTGCCTTAGGCTATGACCGAACTAATGAGGCGTACCGATTGAGTATGTTCGAGAGGCTAAAAATAGATCGTAGGGAGTTCGTCTAAAATACAATACTTTTATTCATTTATCAGATAATAAAATTGGATATATTCTGGCTACTGGGACTGGCTGTCCCAAGTAGCCCACAAGTCTCAATAACACAACAATAAAATATAAATAAGATACTTAGACACTTACGATTATAAGACAAAGTCCAAGGTATTTCTAATGAGAAAACAAACGGGCAGAGGTTCACCCGGCAAGTCAAAAAGTCTGCCTTCAGTCCCAAAAATCGGGGTATATATATGAAAAACCTAACCACGTCCTTCCGGTAAATTGACGCATTTAGCCAGGAACTTGTTATTGAGCAAGTTCCCTCCAGCCCACACATTCCACGATTTGTACCCTTATCTTAAAAAGTGTTATTTTGAAACTTTGATTTTGCGTCTTAACATATTTTTACTCAATTAATAATTAACTAAATTAGAAAGCTTTACCACGATACTCCCCATTTAAAGAAGAATTGTCCCAATTCTCAATATTTTACTTTTAAAACAACTTAATTTCGTTTAAAGCTATTATGCTGCCATCTTTGGGTCATTATGTGAATATACCCTCAATGGGTTTCCTTAGGGTCATGTTTCTGCTGCAATATTGGCCATGTTCTTTTTTTGTCGAAGGATTTCAATTTGAAATTCATCCTTGTTTCTCTTTCTCTATCTCTAGGACTGACAATTGCTCTTTTACCCTCTTCATATGCATCTTCTGTTTTACTTGACCCCAAGCAGCTTAAACATAATATTAGTGGTTTTGCTTAAATTAGATTTATATTAGAAAAGTTTAATGATTTTTTTTTTTTTTAATTTAATTCCCATTAATAATTTAATTTATCTGTGTGATGTGGTTGATATTTCGTGGTTGATATTACCGTGTAGTTGATATTTCCGTTTTTGTTTCATTTTAGAAATGCCTTGGGTAACCACAGATTTATTTAAAAACAAAACTTTACAGTTTCTTCACATTTTACATTAAGTTAATGAATGTTTAGGCTATAAGCCATTTGCTTAGACATCTTAAGCAATAAAGATTACTGATTTAGCTTCACTTGTCAGTCAATAAATTAGCAGTAAATTCTCACTTATTATTGGATTCTGTTGACGTTGATTTCGGACAAGGTAAACGTATCGGTCCTGGATAGAAAGATTATCTTGGGAGATACTAACTACAAACTCTTGCAATGCACCAGAAATTGGTTGATATTAGCATCATACATGAACCAAAATTGGCTGAAGTTGCATCCAACTTTGGATGATATCGGCAAAAATTTACCAAAAATAGGTTGTAAAAAAAACTAGGTCTGTGACGACTATAAGACAAAGTCCAAGGTATTTCTAATGAGAAAAAAAACGGGCAGATGTTCACCCGGCAATTCAAAAAGTCTGCCTTCAGTCCCAAAAATCGGGGTATATATATGAAAACCCTAACCACGTTCTTCCGGTAAATTGACGCATTTAGCTAGAAAATTGTTATTGAGCAAGTTCCCTCCATCCCACACATTCCACGATTTGTATCTTTATCTTAAAAAGGGTTATTTTGAAACTTTGTTTTTGCGTCTTAATATATTTTTACCCAATTAATATTTAACTAAATTACAAAGCTTTAACACAGAAACTGTTCCTAAGATATTGCTGATATGCCCTTTCGACAACCTGCATACGGATGGCAGGCTCTTATCCGTACAACAGAAATATTCTCTGAAAATTTCACCTTCATACCTTCATAGGTTGTGGATTTTGAGCTAGCCAGAAGACACTGTGTGCATTCATTTAATACTGCTTCTACGGTTACTGCAACTAACGACACTAACGGCATTAAATTGAAACTTTTAGGGAACGTTTAGGAGGAGTTTCAATTAAACGAAAAACCTATATGCATGCAGGTATTAAAAGGGCATATAAGCACTATAAGGCATACAAGGACATAGACAGCGATGCTCTATTATCATTGATATTTTAAAGGAGCTAATTTGATTGAAAATTAAAGGTTCTAGTGGCCTCTTAAGAGTCAATAGTGATTGGAGGGAAGTTAGCCCTCCTCTTTAGCTCATGATTTTTAAGACACTTCCTATCCAAAGTTTTCGACAGCCATTTCGTTCAGCATAGCTGAATGGTCTAGTAACTATACCTTTAGGGTTATTGGGTAGGTCAACCCCCAACAGTTATGTAATTTGTCCATTATGCTCAGAAACTAAATTCTGCTTTAAATTTAAAATAAAAAGCACTGTCTGTATGCTGGTTGCCAGAAAGATATCTCCGCAATATACAATGAACGACTGAGGGTATTAAGCTCAAACTTTTGGGGCCACTTCTATTACTATTTCTGGTCTTAAAACTTTTATAAATAATAAGAGCGTAATTGTATCCATGCTGTGAAAGAGCATAGGCCTAGATATAATTTTGGGGGAACGGGATTAAGTTTTATTTATCACGTCAATTAGAGGATGTATATGACTAAATTAAACACTACTATTTGTGTCATGATTTTCAAAAGAGTTTATGTTGTTTAAAATTGCTGAAAAAGTTTCTCCAGCATATAAATAGCAAGTCAAACTATAAATTCTTAAAGCAAAAACGGGGAAGATTCAAATTATTATTTTCTTTTTCCCTGAAAATATAATAGAAAACGAACAGAAATTAATTTAAAAAATTTTTTCCACAAAATGAGTGTTTTTTAAAAAGAGTAAAGAGCTCCATTATACCAAAAATGAACAAAAATAGAATAAAATAATCTACCAGGCATACAGCTACCACAACTCAGTATCAATAAATAAATAATATCAATAAATAGTATCACAGCTCAGTATCAATAAATTTTGGGCAATATTGTAACTGTATTGAAATACAACGAAACACACTATGCCCATATAGGTTGTCAAGAGGAAGTATTACCAATACTTCAGGACCGGTTGATGGTATTAAGTTAAAATTCCATCGTGTGTTCAAGGGGATATTGAAAAAAAGGTGCTATATGCATACTGCTACTACTGCTACTACATCTATTGCTGCGCATAATTCCTGAACCTTTCAACAATGCTAAAGGAGTTGATGTCTCAAAACTTTGTTTGGATATTTTTTTACGGGAAATGATAGGCGTGGGGGGGGGGAGGCTTCTCTCAAATCACTTTGACTTTTAAAAAGGGCACTATAACTTCCAATTTAAAATCAAATGACATCCATCTGAATTTAATACGACGACCCATTCCATAAAAACCTTATATGCCCCCAGGGCATAACTTAAAGAACTTACCCCAGGGGGGCTGTGCCAACCCTGGGAGCATTATTATATATTCTTTACACTATTTTAAACAAAATTGCCATCGGACAATTTTAATCAGATGCATTTCATGAAAAGAGGGGTAGTTGGGTGGGGTGCTACTTGACCTCCATCACTATTGACTGGGAACTAGAACTTCCAATTTCAACCAAATGAGCCACCTCTAAAGCTTATACAACCACCCCTTTCAAAAGAACCCTAAATGCCCCAGGGGCATAATTTACAGTTCTCGTCCTCAGTCTCTGGTGGTTTGTATCAACCTCAAAAGCCTTGTTATATGATATTTGGACTATTTTGAGTAAGAGGACCGTCTCTAAATATCTATTGGATACATCTCAGGAAAACACGACGTCTTTGTGTGTGTGTGGGGGGGGGGCTAGCTGCGCCCTGATCACTTTGACTCTTAAAAAGTACATTAAAACTTCTGGTTACAAATCCAATGAGTCTCTTCTAAAACATATAAAACCAACCGTTCAGTAAGAACCGTATATGCCCAAAGGGTATAACTTGCATCCCTCTCCATGAGACCTGTAGGAGGGGGGGGGGGTTGTCTTCCTCACAGACATAATTTCCGAAACCTTCAACTACGATGAATAAAATTGTTATCTTGAAATTTTGATTGGAGGTATTAAGGCAAATGCTGAACATGGAGAGGGGGGGGGGGGGCTGTTTGCTGTCAAATCACTTTGACTCTTAAAAATGGCATTAACTTCCAATTTAAAATCAAATAAGCCCCATCTGATGTTTATACGACCTCCCATTCAATAAAAACCTTATATGCCCTCATAAAATAACTTACAACCCTATTCCCAGAGCGCTGGGGGTTGTGTCATCCCTAGAGACATTATTATATGTTCTTTGGACTATTTTGAAAAAACATTGCTATCTCATAATTTCAGTCAGATGCGTTTGATTAAAGAAGGGGTTATAGAAGGGGGGAGGGCTAAATGCCGTCAATCACTGTTGACACTTAAAAAGGAAATAGAATTTCCAATTTTGAACCAAATGAGCCTCTTCTAAAGTTAAAACAACCATTCCTTCCATAAAAACCTGAAATACCCCCTGGGCATAACTTACAACCCTTGCCCCTAATCTCTGGGGTTTGTTCCAACCCCAAAAGCCTTGTTATATGATATTTAGACTATTTTGAATAGAATAGATATCTAATTTCTATTAGATGCATTTCGGGACAATACGACGTGCGTGTATGGGGGGGGGGGAGCTGCCCAACGATCATTTGACTCTTAAAAAGAGCACTAGAGCGCCTTATTACCAATCCAATGAGCCCCCTCCGAATTTTATGTGAATACGCTTTCTATAAAAACCTTATATGCCCCCAGAGCATAACTTACAACCTTAGCCGTGAGGGCTGTGGGGGGTTGTCCCCCTTTCCGGACCCTTCAATTACTTTCAACAGAATGGCTATATCAGAGAGAGAGAGAGAGAGAGAGAGAGAGAGAGAGAGAGAGAGAGAGAGAGAGAGAGAGAGAGAGAGCGAGAGCGAGAGAGAGAAAGAGAGAGAGACAGAGAGAGATTCACCTATAAATCAAAATCACGGAAGAAAAAAGAGTAGTGAAAATATAACAACTTTAACTATTAGCACACTATTAAACAATATCGTCGATAAACCATAAACGACATGGAAACTAATTACTAGCGACATATACTTAAATCAACTTAAATTGTTAACAGCTTCCCAGAAGGTAACTTTTCAACCCACTCTTGAACTGGCTAACATTATCTGTAACCTTTATACCCTCAGGGAGGGAATTCCACAGCTGCGGTCCTGCAAAAACGGAAATAAAGATCCGCATGGAGTACTCCGAGCCTCAGACACTATCCCTGAAGAATGCCTAGTAGTTAGACTTAAAAATTTCTCAAAAGCACTCCGGTGAATAACGATTCAAACATTGATAAAAAAAAAAATAGCTAGTTGATAATCTCTTAACTTATAAACATTTAGAATTTTCATTTTAGTGAAGCAACTCAAAGTACTACTTTCAAATCTCACATAATCTCCTAAGACACGAACAACTTTATTTTGCCAAATTTGAACTCTTTTAAAATTTGACACAAAATAACTAGTCCACAGCAAACAACCATAAGATTTACTGATAAGAGAATGATAGAGGATCATTAGAATTCTTGGTAGGAGCTCATTCCTTGACCTTCTTATAAGACCCAGTCCTTCTGCCGCTTTCCCTGTTATTACATTACATTGTACTGTCCAACCAATATTACAATTAAGAAAAAAATCTACAAGCTTGTCAATAATAGTTTTTTTTAGGAATTCACCATTCAGACAAATTTTATTATTTAAACTAATAGGAGCACTGATCGTAGAAGAAATGATAAGGTTCGTCTTAAAAACATTAACAGATAGGCCGCTACATCTCGTAAAACTTGCCAGTTCATTTAGGGCCTTATTTGCCTTTTCAATAAAAAGATTTTGGCAAGA
This sequence comes from Artemia sp. Qi Xiang Cuo, assembly GCF_049724085.1. Taxonomy (NCBI): domain Eukaryota; kingdom Metazoa; phylum Arthropoda; class Branchiopoda; order Anostraca; family Artemiidae; genus Artemia; species Artemia sp. Qi Xiang Cuo. The sequence continues at coordinate 866,749 of NC_142801.1, forward strand.
TGATGTTACTGTAAACACAGTGTCATCAGCAGAGGACGTGATTAGTGTCCCAGGAATATAAAATTGCATGGTATCTACATAAATTAGGTGAAGTAGGTGCCCAAGCAGTGAACCTTGTGGAACTCCGCAATGGACTAACTTCTTGATTTGCAGCAATCAACATTCATTCTAAGTGTTTCCCCTCCAAGATAAGACTCAAACCAATTCAAAGATACATCCTGAACACCTTAACAACGTAGCCTTTTCAATAAGATCTTAAAAACAACAGTATCCAAAGCTTTGCTAAAATCTATGAAAATTGAAAGCACCAGCTTCCACCCTTCAAGCGTATATTTAACAAAACTTGTGAAATGGTAAACTGCATCTATTATTGAATGGCCTTTCCTGAATCCAAACTGTGTTTCTAAGAGAAAGCCATATAGATTCAGATGGTTGTACAATCTTCTATAACTTTTTCATGACCTTTTCACATAGCTTTGAAAACAAAGACATCATCGAAATCGGTCTCCAGTTTGAAAGACCTTTCTTCAGACCTCGTTTATGCAAAGGAGGCCTCTCATGATAACCGTGGCCTCTTTTAATCTTGAACAAAACTCACCTTTTTCAGCGATAAGCTAATCAAATATACAAGACAGGGCAACAAATACACGATTACTAATTTAAATGTTTGCAGATTGAGACCATCACTCCCAGACGGATTTGACTTCATCAATCCTATTACGTACTTCATCTTATCTAGATTAGTTTCAGCAATGTTCATCTTTACCCCCAAAACCTCTTTCATCTTTAAAAGGCTGAGCAATTTTGCTGCTATCATTATTTGAAATTTCACTTACTGATTTACCTATTTTTGAAAAATACTCACCCAAAACTTAAGAAATTCCCTTCCTTCCATCAACTATTCGGTCGTCAATTCTTAAGCTAGTTGAATTTTCATTTTTCTTGCCACCATTTAATAATTCAGTAATACTTTTTCACCTACCTTTCGTGTTCCCTTTATTATTTTCAAATTTCATCCCATAATATTTTTGAACACAAGATCTGTGAAGCCGATTAGTTTCATTACGAAGTATTTTGAAGTAATTGAACAACTCATGTGACCCTGAATTCAAATAAAGTACGTACAAATCATCTCTTTTCTGGATTAGTTGAAGAAGCTCCTCGGTTACCCATGGTTTTCTAGGAGTAAATTTCTTCAGCTTGACAGTTCTCTTTGGACATGTTGAATCAAATATCGGTTGAACAATACCTATAAACTTATCAAATGCAGCGGATGACTTTCATATTCATCATAAGCATCTTGCCATGAAAAAACATTCAGTTCTTGCCTAAATTTATCAATATTCTCTTTTCTCAGTAGCTTTTTCTTTATTCTCTTTATGGAAGTCACTGACACCAAAGGAAAATGATCAGAAGACTCACTTATTATTACATCAGCATAAGAAGTAGCAAGTAGGCGAGATCGAACAAATATGTTATCGATTAATGTTGCTGAATGTTCAGTAACGCGCGTTGGAATTCCTACTATATTGATCATGACTAACCATAAGGGTAAAAAACTCTAGATTGTCATTATTCAAACACAAAAGATATAAAATAAAGTCAACCATGCAAATAAACTCGGAAGTACTCAACTGGATCTCATCCAAAACTCGATCAAAACCAAGTGCAAACTCTTCCCATTAAGTTTGAGGCTTATATACCTAACTTATCAAAATCTGATTCCCACCAATTTCCAGCTCAAGAGTAAGAATTTCAACCTTACCTTCTATCCCAATGGAATAATCTTCCCTCACATTAGCCACAAGATGCTCCTTAACTAGAAATGCTAAACCTCCGCTTGCCATCGTCTTTCTATTTTTTACAATAAGCTGGTATCCTGGAAAACTAAAAAGGGACACAGAATGTTCTGACGTTAAAAAAGTCTCACATAGACCTTTGATATCAAATCTGCAATTTGTACTATCATGCATCTGCAGAATTTCACGATACGATGACGTAACATGGCAATTTCAATGACCAAGAGAAAACGAATTTTCATCAGCATTAGATATCAAAGAAAGCCGATTTACGTAATAGCTATCTCTATTCGGTCAAAATGTGATAGAAGAGCGTCCCTGTGCAATATCAGCATTAAGAATATCTTCAACTTGGAACGGATTATTTTCAAAGGTCTTTAGTCTCTCACCACAACTTTAAGATGACTTAGCGCAATACAACTTCTATAAAAAAAAATAAAAAAAACAGCTAGTGAAAATATGACGACTTTTAACTATTAGTGCACACTATTAAGCAATATCGTCGATAGACCATAAACGACGTGGAAACGAATCTCTAGCAAGACGTACATAAATCCGACCTTGATCAGACCACACTTGCTTATTCCCATATTTATCCCGTTCTAAGTTCAGAACATCACGTCTTCGTTTCGTCAGATTTTCGGACACAAAAATACCTGTGCGAGCTAATTTTGACTTTTCTTTAAAAACTTTAGAAGCAAGGTCTTTAGACTTGAATGTTACAACTAAAGGAGCAATTGCATCCTGTTTACTATTGCCTTTGCTTAGATTTAATCTTTTAATTTCGATCACATCTTGATTTGATATTTCTAGCTCCATCTTGTTTGTCAATATATAAAGAACTACCCACTGCAAGTCACTATTGGAAGGTTGTTTAACCCCACTGAACATGATAATATTTGATCTCTTTTCTTGTTCATACACATCTAGCTTTTACTCTCCAACTTTAATCCTGTCCTCAATGAATAAGCATTGATTTTTCAAATGTTTTAAATCATTAGATAATACAACAAATTTCGGCTCGAATTCAACAACTAATAGTTGGTAAATTTGACTTGAAATCGACGAGCTTTGCGCTGTGATTGCACTAACTGTGCCCTTAGAACATGACTGTTTGCCTCCAATAGCTGCTAATTTTTCCTCTAATCTCTGATCTATTTTCTGAGCAAGGTTTTCCATGACAGACTGAATTTCGTATTTTGTCGCTGTAATCTTGGTAATAAGAGTGGTTGATGCCGAAAAGTTATGTAAATTGGTATTTTGTCTTTGCAAATTTCTTTGTAAATGTCTGGTTTCTGCCCGATTTCTTCAAACGCTCCCTTTACACCTTTTTTAGAGTTTTTCATAGCCTAAGCTTTATTGCGTTCAAAATCTAAAATTTGGGACTCATTCACGAACTGGGTATCATGTGTACCGTAGCAGAAGCAGATACTTGTAATTTCTAATTTTTTCATTTCCTTTCGAATCTATCACTTCAACAATACATGCAGGCCATTCAGGGTAACCTCGAAACCTAGCCAATCCCAGCTTATGAACAGTAAATTTAGCCATCTGCTTAACTAGCCAGCAATTAGTTAGTAAAATAACTTCGATAACACAAAAAGTTCGTACCTTTTGGTTACACCGTAGACTTACAAGTCAGCCAAACTGTTCTTAGTAATGTTTCAAGCTGAAAAAAAAAAATTGAATTGAACAATAAATTATGCGAATCTCTCTTTAATGCATATATTTTTCACCAATTAATTTCCTCGATCCAAAATCCTATTTGGATGATTTCGCAATTACTTACTGAACTTGTTGTGCAATCTGATTAAGCTCAAAGTTAACTTGTTTATGACCTTCCAGTACAAAACCTGAATGAATGCTCAAAATGTTTTATATATATCAAAATGTTGATCGGAAGCGTTTGGGGAAATGATGGGCGTGGGGGAGGGCATTCGCCCTCCGATCACTTTTGACTATTAATAAAGGTACTAGCCCTGTCAATTTCCTATCCAATAAGCCCTTTTTGAAGTTTCTACGACAACGCTTTCTATAAAATCCTTACATGCCCCCGGGTTATAGTTTACAACCCTTGCCCTGAGCGTTGTGGGGAGTGTAATCTTCAAAGACAAAATTCCCGGACAATTAAATAACGTTGAGAAAAATGGCTTTTTCGAAATTTTGATTGGATGTGTTTGGGGAAAAGGTGGAGGTGACAGTGGGGTTAGTTGCCCTCCAATCACTTTCGACTACTAAAAAGGACACTAGCCCTTTCAATTTCCAATCAAATGAGTTCTTTTTGAAGTTTCTACGACAATGTTTTCTATTAAAACCTTATATGTCCTCAGGGCATAACTTTTAACCCTTGCCCTGAGGGCTGTGGGGGAGGGGTTGTCATCCTCAAACATCTATTTACCAGAACTTTTAACTACGTTGAAGAAAATGGCTATCTCAAAATTTTGATCGGATGTGTTTGGGGAAATGGTGGGCATGAGAGTAGGGTTAGTTGCCCTACAATCACTTTCGACGATTAAAAAGGGCACTAGCCCTTTGAATTTCCAATAGAATGAGCCGTTATTTAAGTTTCCACGGCAACGTTGATTTTGAATTGAATTTATCAAGTATTTTGGGCAATAGGTTGCATCAAGACTGGGCTGGCAATATGCCCCCAGGGTAAAACTTGCAACCCTTGCTCTGAGGGCTGTGGGTGAAGTGTACTCCTAAATGACATAATTTCCGAACCTTTCAACTGCGTCGTACAAAATACCTATTTCAAAATTTTGATAGGATGTGTTTAGGGAAATGGTGGGTGTGAGACGGGTGTTAGTTTTCCTCTGATCACTTTCGACTATTAAAAAGGGCACAAGTCCTTCCAATTTCCAATCGAATGAGCCCTTTTCAAAGTTTCTACGACAACTCCTTCGATACGAAGTGCCCTGGTCTAGAACCAAAAAAAAATAATAGAAAAATACACTGTGCCAACATTGTTCTTTTCAAAGGCAGCGCTATTGCGCTGCCTATGAAAAGATGTTTACCGTGAATGTTTTCAAAGTCAAGCGGGTTGTTTCTATAGACTTGGCGATTGTTTTCCAGTGTGTCTGAACTTACATAAGTTCTTTGTCATGTTTAGTAAGTTTTATAACCGTAAGTTGTTGGAGAGGGTCACCATAAATGTTTTTTCAGGCAAACTGGTTTTTTTATAGTTCCAGTGGGTTCGGACTTACCATGAATGCTGTGTCATACTGTGTGTCATAACTTACCATTAGGGGCTTATTTGCTTGAGTTTCCAATTTATACAAAAGAATGTCAATATAAATAATTTTTTTGGCCAAGTAATGTTTTTTAAAGGCTCGGAGATTTATGTTCAGTGTGTCTGAACTAAAGACCTTGTAGTAATCCAGACACCAAATAACGCTATCTTGTGTTTTCAGTTACTTGCGGATGGCAAAAATATTACTAAAATCGCTAGTGTCGGGGACCAGGGGTGTAAATTTGCAAAAATAGGGGGGTTGGGTGAGGGCAAGGATGTCTTTTCAACTTTTAAAATTAAGATACGAAAAGGTGTTTTTAAATCAGGGGGGGGGGATATTTTTGGTATTATAGTACCAAAAAGGTATTTTTCAAAAAACCAGTGGTGGCAATTGCCCCCTTCCCATCCCTAATTTGCACTCCTGTTGGGGAAACTTGCCATTCAGATGCAAATGCACAGAGGTTAAAAAAAAAATTATGACTATAATGGACATGCTATCCACGGGAAATCTGAATCGTGTCGGATAATGTGATTTTGCCAAAATTTAGAGTTTATTTAGCTTAAGGTCTTTGTTTTGAACCTATCATAAAAAAAAATTTAGTGGCCGTAATCTCGTGCATTGATGGTTTAATATTCTTAAATAATTTTGACATAACTCACCCGTTCTTACAAGTCTGGCATCTCCGTCGGTAAATTCCTATTTAGTTGTCTTTTCTGCTCCCTCGCCTCCCGAAACGTAGCTTTACGGGATTAACTTCTACACAAAAACTGTTTTCTATTCCCTCTGAACTTGTATTAAAACAAAACTCTGCTCCTGACTTTAAATAGAAAGTTTTTTTTTCAGGTGTCGAAAAAGAAGCTACGGAAGAAATCTTTTTTCCATCCACCTTAGGAAATGCACTGGAAAAGTCGAAGTACTGCTACTCACGAGCACTTTATTTTGGAAAACAATTGCAAAATTTTTCCTTAGTCAAACGACGTAAGCATCGTAAACCTACAGAAGAAGACGAAGAAAATAGTAAGAAAACGGATTACGATATACCTGGACTTCTTCGAAGACTAGGGAACATACATAATGACCTAGGTGTATATTATATGGATTTAGTGACGTCAGTGGGTGAAGATGATGGTATGGATATACAGGAGTATTTGGTAAAAAGTAAAGAGTGTTTAAAAAAAGGTTTTGACTATTTTGAAGAAATAAGAGATTCCTGTAATATGGCATTATTGAAATCAAACTCTGCAAGATTATATAGATTGCGAAGTCACTTAGAAAAGAGAAAGATGGATAATGAAATGTCTCCCAAGGAGCAAAGTTATATTTCTTCTGCAATCGAAGCATATAAGAAAGCATTAGAATTTTTAGGAAAGCGTGACTTTAACCCGGGTATTTGGGACGCTGTGCAGTGGGATTTGTCTACCACTTCGTTTAATGCTGCTTGTGTACTACAAGAGAACCCACCTTTGAGCGTTAAAAGTGCAAGTGATGTAGAGCGTGAAGTAGCTTCCTTGTTTTTGTCTTGTTTGAAGTATTCTCAAGTGGAGGATTCCTGCTCACGGCTGCCGCTTTATCAATATCGAATTGCAACGATTCATCTTCGACTCGCAGCCCAATATCACTCATCTCTTAAGTAAGTTAAGTTATTAACATAACTGAATGCAGAAAGAATAGGGAGATGGTGATATCCCTATTAACATTTTTCTCAAAGCCCCGCTCTCGGAAAAAATAGAAAGTACTGACCTTAAAAAAAGCACATTAGTTGTGTTTTTGACCCATCTCTCGGAAAATATCTTTTGTCCTTCCCCTATCCCCAATACAAGCCAGACGTGTTTAGATTTAAAAGAGCTAACATAGGTAATAGTAAAGGCATGTGCTCTCAGGGAGACATATTAGCCGGTTATATATGGTGACTAAAAAAAACTTCTACTTTTTTGGATGCTGACCAAATGGTACGCGTTGCTCCTGCACGGGAATGCAATGCATGGTTTGGGGAAAATCATTCGACTCTTCCCGTGTTTTTCCCCAAGATTTCTCCCGTTACCCATTTAGAGATGGGTTGACTCTGGCTGAGCTTACAGAGTCACACCATTGACCACCATTGCAAAGCAAATAACCAGCCACACCAGGACTCGAACCCCTGTTCTAATGATTTCACACTGACTTTCTTTTTTGTGACTAAATACAAATTTAATAAATCTAGCCATATCTCTATGTGGACGGCACGTGGCAATTATTATTGATGAGTTTCCAGTACTTAAACGCGCTGGATTTTTTCTCCAGAGATCTAAAATTTCAAAACAGGATGGTAATTTCGAAAAAATGGAAAACACTAAAATTTACGGGAGAAAAAAAGGATTTCAAAATTTAGAGGGGTCCAAAGGCCACTTCCTCTGTGTACCTCCCTGCTTTCTTAGGATTACTTTGTTCTTGTTAAAGGAGTAGTTTTTCTTCTACTCTTGCTGCTCGTTTATGCATTATAGGTTCTTTTGCTTTCATGAGGAGATTTAGCCTACGAACATTTGGGAAAATTTTAATTTCTTAAATTTTATTTTTCCCTTTCATTCCTTTGTTGTTTCCCCTTCTTCTAAATCAATAGTGTTTAATTTCCTGTGAGTTATTTTTGTGTAAGGGCATTAAGGACATTTTAGTATCCTAGATGACAGTGGGAACAAAATGAATGCACTTTTAGAGGTTTTGCGAGTTCAGGGTGCTAGAATAGGTTTGAAAATGAATGTTTGGAAAACTAAGTCGCTAAGGCTAGGAATAAGTGAAGACGAAAAGGTGATGTTTGGTAACGAAAAGATTGATCAGGTGGGCAGCGTGACTTACCTTGGTAGTATTATTAGTAAAGACGGTGGGAGCAGTGAAGATGTTAAAAGTAGAATAACCAAAACTCGGGGTGTTTTTTTACAGTTGAAAAAAGTTTGGAAGAATAGGAAGATAAGTCTGCGAATGAAGAATAGAAGCTACAGTGACGATAGTGGTCAAATAGGGTTCATAAGCATGGGTGCTCCGAAAAACGGACGAAGATTTGTTAGATGTTTTCCAGAGAAATTGCCTGTGGATTTTTTTGGGTACCCGGCTGACTGACCTTATTTCAGGCTTTGAATAGATTAGGATGGAGGAGGGGTAGGCGTAGCGGTGTTGGCCTCAGGTGGCTTGGTTTTGCGGTGAGTTGTTAGTAGTAGTAGTAGTAGTAGTAAACTGTGAGAACGCGAAGATTTCAATATAAGGATCTTAAAAAACTTTTGTCTTTGAAGTTACTTCCCCAACCTTTTGAATTGTCTGATACCCTAGAATCCCACTTATGTTCCTAAGTCAACTCGTTATTTTGATTTTTTATATCATATCTAGATAACTGTTCACTCTGATTATGTTCAGGGAAAAAACATCTAGGGCAAAGTTCCTTGAGACACAGTGTTGTCGTCTTTAGAAAAATACTGTTGTATGTTTTCTCTCTGGAGTTTTGTTTTGCTAAGGGAGTCTGTTAATTCCGTTGAACAAATACTCAATAGGTAGTTCAGTTTGAAGGTTTGTGCATTTCAAGTCTGAAAATGAAATATAGAAGCAATTGGCCTCACAAGGTCTGCTGCCCAAATTAATGAATTGTGCCGAGAGCAAGAGACAATATCACCAACTTTTAATGTTTTTGGCAAAATTTCATAACAAGATCTATTTATAATTTTAAGATTAATTTTTTTATCCGTTTTGTAATCTTTTCTTTGTTTTGCTTTTTGTTTCTTTTTTTCTTTTACAGGCGTGCAGACGTTAGCTCTAGTGCAGTGACGAAGATTAGACAATTAGCTGAAAAGCATTATAAGCAGGCAGCCGATTCGTTTCTGGACATGGAGTTTTTAGCTAAATACCTTGCTGTCCAACTGGAGCGATGCGATCTTATTCTTTGCGGTGCAGGTTTGTTTACCTTTTTACAAGGAAATAAATTAGATAAATTTTATGCAGCAAGCACTATAGCCACGCACCGGGGGTGTGAGCTGTGGCATAACTAGAGGGTGTAGACCACCCAAGGTGGCACTTTCTAGCGGGCGGCACCGAGAGAAGAGAGCAAAAAGAGCGGAGTTTTACTTTTAAAGTATTTTACGACCACGAAAGATGGAGTTTCCATTTGTGAAGACATCAAAACTATCTGTCGAAAGATTGGGGGAGAGGGTGGTCTGGATTAAGAAGTGGAAAAATCTCCTCTGAGAATCTAATACTACCTGCTAATTCCAATAAAACCGTCGAATTTTGAGGACCTGAAGGATTTTGGGAAATGGCTTAGAAAAATATCAGCGGTGGTAGCTGCAACCTAGTAAAGAGGGAACCATGGCACATAGTAACCGGGTGTTTAAAAAGGCGTTTAAAAGAAAGATGTCTCATGAGAAAGAATTATAGTTCCCCACCATGAACAAAAAGGAAAATAACTTTTGTATGGGAAGCACTAGACGTGATCCCTTTTTTGATTCAAGAATATGGTTTTAATCAAGGAAAAGAAAGAAACCGTTATTGGCACTCTTTTTATTTAGCGGAGGGAGGGGCTTAGGCCCAATATTTAAGTTGGTCAAACTGCTTCCAAATATACAGATTACTTGACAATTATCTATATTCATTTTAAATTTTTATTTGGGCATCAATTTTTTTAATTTTTTAGCGGAATAGGATCCGAAAGAAAAGTTTTGACAAAAAAGTGTTCTTTTAATGTTGTAAAATTAAATTGAAAAATGAAAAATTTTATGAGTCTAAGAAATTTTTTTTTTTTCCTGTAATATCTTTTTTATTGCTGTTGCTGTTTTGGCAAATAACATTCAATCCTTTCTAGTCGAGGATTGGTAGCCTCACTCTTATTTTTGGTACCTCTCAATTGTAAACCAAGATTAGCCTTGTCATATTATTTTGTTGTGTTGTCATTAATGTAATTTTCAATAAAAATACAGCTGCTCTTACTGCCTACCCAGTGTTTGCATTTTTATGCAAAAAAAATTAAAATTGGCCACCTTCTTGAATGACGCTCACACATTTCACATTAGGACTCAGATTCAGGAACCCTAGAATGCAAAATAGGTTTTTTCTCAGCAACATAATTATCCAGATCCTTAATACTAACTGTAGAAGTTGCTATGATGCACATTGCTATTGAATTGTGATTATCATTGATCTCCCTTTTTATAAAAACGAGCTTTATACAGTTATACAAGCGATTGTATAACCCGATTTGAGTTATTGGTATTCAAGAAACTATGTGAATCTCATTGAGCCATACGCATAACTAGGAGAAGAGGGTGGTTTAGCTACCCATTTGAAGCTAAAAGAATTTAAAATGTTTGTTTATATATTTAAAAAGGAATTTTAAAAGAAATATTTTGAATTCGCCACCTTTTTTTGTCTAAGACAACGGAATTCTAGTAAGTTAAGAAATTTAAATAGGTTTTCTGAAGGGAACTTACCAAAACAATTCGAAAATATATACAAAACCTGGTTATAACAACTAAAAAAAGTTAAATCCAATCCTTTTGCCTTTCTCTTCCTTTTTTTGGATGGAGATCTCTCTCTCGGTCTCTCTCTCTGTCTCTCTCTCCTCTTTGCTGACTTACTCACTCAATTTGCAAATCTTCGTATAGATGAAGATCACCGGCTCAAACAAGCACGTGCTGCCATCTCCTGTTACTTTAGCTGTCACTCTGTGCTGCACAAGATGTCACAAATGTATTTTGTAGCGCTTGGTTCCGGAGAATCAACCGAAGATCAAGACAAAGACGAAGCTGACGTTGTCCTTCGAAGTTTTTTGAAAAATTTATTAAAAACTCTTCTTCAAAGCATACAGCTGCATTTGCAACAATCCAAAAAAAACAAAAAGTAAGCTCTTGTTTCTTTTTATTTAGTGAAGCTACAGATATTAGGAAAGAGAATGGAAATTTAACTCCAAATCCCTTATCCTCCTAGAGATTGGGTACAGCTCAATCAAAATTAATTGACTTGTATTGGCGAAAAGAAAACAATGTTCTTAACTAAAAGAAGAAGAAATTACATACAAGAAAATTTTCAAATGGCATTTTGACATTTTGGGGTTTTGCTGGTAATTTTAAGGCATTATTGTTATGCAATTTTGGGTAGTTATTTTTAAGTATTAAATACCCTTCCAATATTAATGGCATAACAATAACATTTAAGGAAGCCCGAGACGGTCAATCATTTTGATCAAAAGCTTCCTTTAATCGATTGATTCAAGCATGATTGACCATTTACGAAACTGTTTGACGCCTGAGTCAAGCGTGGACGGTGATTGATAGAAAGTTTGAATCACTCAATCGGTTGAAGAGGGTGATTGACCGTCTAGACTAGTTTTGTTCAAGTGTTGCGTCAGTCACGCGCCAAGCAATGGAAGACACATCGGAAGTAAGCAAAAATGCGGAACGCGAGCATGTCTGTTTATTAATAGGGGCATACCGGGATCACCCTGAGTTACGGAAAGTTAAACGTAATGACCATTATAACGAAATAAGAAAAGTTTGTTATTTGACAGGATTTTGCGAGCGGTAAAGACATTGAAACTAGATTTTACAGTTTCCGAAATTCCTGTTGTCCTCTTGTTCTGTATCGCAAAGAACGTTCAATAAGTGATAATAGGGAAGCGATTTCTCATCCTTGGACCAACCATTGGACCTTGGTACCACTCCTTGGACCAACGATGTTTCCTATTTTCTTTTTGTTTTCGCTTGAGTGCAACCAAAGTATATGCAAGAAAAGTCAGATAAGTATTAGACTGCATTTCACACACGGTAGATACTTCACTACCTGGCTCTCAACTGAAACTAAAAATCGGGCCCTGAGTTAAAAATGTATTTGAAATTAGCTTTGGATGGAAGGGTTGATTGAAGCACACGTCAATCGATTTACGGAAGCTTTTTGATCCAAATGATTGACCGTCTCGGGCCTCCTGTACATCAATCTGAGAATACAAAATGTAGGTTTTGTCAGCTTTTATTTAAAGAAAGTCTGCACCCATTGGAAAAGAGAGTTTGCCGATCAAGTTCAAATTACAGTTTTGATGTGACGTATAATTTACTTTTATGGTCAAAGTACTCTTTGGAACAAAGTTCTTAACTGAAAGAAACTTATCAGAGAAATTAGTAAAAGAAAATTTGCGAATTTTTCGGTTTCACTGGCAATTTCAAGGTATTTTTCTTATTTTTGAGAATTATTTTTTTAGTTGAGCTTATTGTTTTTGAGAGCCTTAAGCAAAGCAAAGTTTTGGGCGTAAAACTGCTCCTTCGTGGGAGGAGGGCTTGGTATTTCGGACTGTAACTGTCCATGTGATTTATGACACTCCCTTCTGTGTAACAGTTCACGTCAGCCTCGTTTCTGAAATTCTACCTCAACATGCCCTGCTCGCAAAATGGCTGTTATTCCTAGGTGTCTCTATTAAAATTGTTAAGAACGAATCATCTCTTCAAATTTCAAAGAAAAGAACTTCTCTTTTATGGACAGTATCACACATTTTTTTTTAATAATTAAAACTCAAATAACCGAATTCTTCGTGTTTGGTTTAATGGTATCATTTTATTCCCGCTGAATAAGTGGTTTGGTGTGATATTAATTTAAAAAGAATTTTGATCCACAGAAAAAGTTTTTTCAAGAAAAAGTCAAGAGCAACATTAGACCAAAGACAAGGAGAAATAAAGTCAAATAATTATAATTCAAGCTTAAAACGAACATAAATCCAATATCAATAAATAAACAAACCCCAAAAACGAGCAGAAATTACTATAAATGGTCAAGTCAAACTTAAAATGAACTAAAACTTCCATAAACAGGAGTTAATGGAACGCACTCCTTCCTCCAAAGTCCACTAAAATAGAACATCATTTGCGCTTTAGTACCTTTATTAAGTTTTGATTGTGTTCAGAACCCTTCTCACCATTCCCTGAAGGTTTCAACTTAGTATCCTTAGCTGCTCCTGGGTGTTGTAGATACGCCCTTTTGAAAACTTGTGTTTTGAATTATCTCAGCATGCATTGAAATGTTCAATTTAGTACCCTTAGCCGTTCTTGAATTATTGCAGGTGCGCTATTTCGACAACATGTCTTCTGATTTAGTTCAAATATGTCCTGAAACTTTCAACTAAATACCCCCGTTTCTGATATTTTGCAGATGTGCCCTTTTTTGGCCACTTGGATGCATATTGTGTCTTCATTTTTTTTAGCACCTTCCTCACTATTAACTGAAAGTCTTAAATCAATACCATTGCAAGTTAATAAGATATTGTAGATATTCCCTTTTGACAACCTTGATACAAATAGTGTCTTATGATTTAATTAAATATCCCTCTCAACTTTCCATAACCTTTTCAACTTAACACGCCTAGCTGCTTATTGAGTCATTGCATATATGCCAATTTGACAGCCGTCTTGAACTGGATGTCTTTTGATTTAGTTCAGTATTCCCTGAAATTTCAAACTCAATACCCTCATCCATTCCTGGGATATTGCAAAAGTTCCTTTTTTACGACCTTGACGCACATAATGTCTTTTGACTTTATACAGCGCCCTTCTCAAAATTTTCTTAAAAGTTCCCGATTAATACCCTTAAAGGTTCCTAAGATATTGCAGATATGTCTTTTTGACAACCTGGAGGCACACAGTATCTTGTGATTCAGTTAAATACACCCCTCATCATTCCCTCAAAGTTTCAAATTCATATCCTTAGCTGTTGCCGAGATGTTGCTGACACGCTCTTTTGACATGCTGAAAGCATAGAGTGTGTTCAAGATTTATCTCAACATGCATTTTGAACGTCTCAACTTAATACCCTTAGACGTTCCTGAAACGTTGCAGATACACAATTTTGACAACATCGATGCACATAGTTTCTTTAGATTTAGTTCAATATCCCCTCAACATATTCTGAAAGATTCAATTAAATACCCTTAGCCATTCCTGATAAATTGCAGATGGGGCTTTTTAACAACCACTTCGATGTATATAGTGTCTTCTGATTTAGTTCGATATTTTCTTAAAATTCCGTTAAATTTTCGAATTGATATCCTTACCTGTTTCTGAGACATTGCAGATACGCTCTTTTGATAACCAGGATGAAGATGATGTATTTTGATGTAGTTCAGCATTCCCTAAAAGTGAGCCATTCCTGGGATATTGACCGCCTGGATGCACACAGTGTTTTTTTATTTAGTTTAACATCCAGTCACCATGCCCTGAAATATTTCAACTTAATGCCCTTAGCTGTTATTTAGACATCGTAGATACACCCTTTTGACAACCAGGATCCCCATAATATCTTCGGATTTAGTTCAGTAGCCCTTACAACATGCCCTGAAAGTTTGTAATAGTCTTAGGTGTTTTTGAGATCTTGAACAGGCGCCCTTTTCATAATGTGGATGCAAATAGTGTATTATGATTTAGTTGTACATCCCGCACAACATTTCTTGAAAGTTTCAAGTTAATACCTTTAGCCGCTCCTGAGATATTGCATATTTGCCTTTTTGACAACCTGAATGAACATAGTGTCCTTCGATTTTATTCATCACGTTTATTTGATTATATTTATTCATTATATTTATAATATAATTACGTATATAAGTTTGTTATTATATTACGTTTATATAATTTTCTCTTTATATTTCTTAGACATATCCCCTGAAAGGAATGGGAGGTAGGGGTTCTCTTTAGGTCTCTCTTGTTGGTCACATTGTTGTGTGGTATAGTTTCTTCACCTTCTTTACATCTTTTTTTTTTACAATAGATTCCCATATTGGTTCAATTTCTTTTTGATAAACTACAAAATTATCGTTATTAGTCAGATATAAATGACGATGGAGATCAAAGTTTTATTCGAGAAACGAAAGACAGAGTTCTTTTAAGAGCAAATTTAATTTGAATTAAAATTATATTATTGCCAGTAAATTAATATTCTCGGGTTTTTCCGTACTTTTTTTCGGATGATCATCAAAAAATCTGATTTTCTTTTTCTTACTATCAAATTTGGGATTTCCAAGTAGACAACACGTTCAATTTTAGCAGTAAGCGACTGAAGTTGGAGTAATTCTGAAACCAAGGTCGAGCTCATGGTATGTGGGGAGGGGGGGGGTAATTCTCTGTTTTACCCTCTCCTACCGAAAACATGAATGTTTCTATAAAAATGTGTTTCTTTTGGTCATTATTATATGTCTGAGGGGGGAGGGAGATAAAGCAGGGTGCTACGATCCAATGCCATCGTTATTATATTTATATAATACGGGATATTTATATATATATATATATATATATATATATATATATATATATATATATATATATATATATATATATATATATATATATATATATATATATATATATATATATATATATATATATATATATATATATATATATACTATGGGTGTGTAAATGTAGGTGCCATCCCTCAACAAATATTAAGAACTCGCCTCTAAAACTACCTTCTCCTCTCCTAACAGGGTTAGGGGATAACCAAAAGCGGATCTAGAAAATATAACCGACTTTTACTTACCAAAACGTCATACCAGCACAAACTTTGGACTTCACTAACTCACTTGAACGTTGACTTCCATGGACTTGGAGTTTTCTTTAACTAGCTAGACACTGTGGGCCAGCGGAGACACTGACCAATTAGAAGAAGCATTTATCAATAACCCTTTAAAATTTATCTGACAGTATCCAGAAAGCAAATCAATGAAAAAGACTAAGTCAGTTAGTATAGCTCGTACAGAAATATTACTACTACTACTCCTAACAACTCACCGCAGCACCAAGCCACCTGAGGCCAACACAGCTACGCACGCTCCTTCTCCATCCCAACCCTCCCTCATTCAAAGGCTTCCTTTTTACATCCTCCCAGGAAGTTCCCATTTCCTTTAAATCTTTCTTTATGACATCCTCCCACCCCAGACTAGGTCGATCTGCTTTCCATTTAGCCATAGACGGTTGGCCGAAAAGGACAATCTTTGGCAGTTTGTCATCCTTCATCCGCAGAATGTGCCCTAGCCACCTCAACCTTTCTTTCATCATAGTCCTAGAAAGCGGTATTGAACCACATTTTTCGTACAGCCTGCTGTTTGAATACGGTCAGTCATCCGGGTACCCAGAACAATCCTTAAGCAATTTCTCTGGAAAACATGTAGCA
The DNA here is from genome assembly GCF_049724085.1 of Artemia sp. Qi Xiang Cuo. Classification (NCBI taxonomy): domain Eukaryota; kingdom Metazoa; phylum Arthropoda; class Branchiopoda; order Anostraca; family Artemiidae; genus Artemia; species Artemia sp. Qi Xiang Cuo. The sequence continues at coordinate 882,935 of NC_142801.1, forward strand.
AATCTTCATCCGCTTTTCGGAGCGTCCATGCTTCAGAGCCATATTTGACCACTGCCGTCACTATAGCTTCTAATATTCTAATCTTGGTTTGCAGACTTATCTTCCTATTCTTCCAAACTTTTTTTTAACTGTGGTGAAACACCCTGAGCCTTGGCTATTCTACTTTTAACATCTTCACAGCTCCCACCATCTTTACTAATTATACTACCACGGTAAATGAAGCTGCCCACCTGATCAATCTTTTCGTTACCCAACGTCACATTTTCATCTTCAATAATTCCTAACCTTAGTGACATAGTCTTCTTAACATTAATTTTCAAACCAATACTAGCACCCTGAATCCGCAAAACCTCTAAAATTTCATTAAATTTAATGAAATTTTCCTGTGCTTAAAATTTCCTGTGCTCCTTAAGACAAAGTTTATCAAAATAATCCATATAAAGGAGGATAGAACAAAACCCTGCTTAACTCCTGATTTAATACACAACCAGCTGCTAACCTCATTTCCTACCTTAACCGCAGCAGTGTTATTTTCGTACATAGCAGTAATCACTTTAATGTATTTGTCTGGTATACCATACAAGGATAAAACCTTTACTAAAGCTCTTCTATCAACAGAATCAAACGCTTGCTCATAATCTATAAAACTGAGGACCAAAGGTGTTTGACAACTCAGGCACTTCTCAATTATTAACCTGAGAGTGAAAATTTGGTCGACACATCCTCTAAATTTTCTAAAACCGCACTGTTCTTCTCTTAAAACTTTGTCTACGGCATCTGTCAGTCTAAAAAGTATCATATTACTAAGTAATTTGCTACCTACAGAGACCAGACTAATGCCTCGATAATTACCACACTCACTTTTATCATCTTTCTTATAAAGTGGCTTAATTAAGGTTTTCCTAAAATCGTTAGGTACATCTTCTTTTTTAAAAATCATATTCATAATCTTCAGTACTTATTTCTGACCTCAGAGCCACCATATTTAAGAAACTCATTTACCATCAGCACCTGGATCCTTATTGTTTTTTAATCCTTTTAGTACTGTCGCTAATTCTTCCTCACAAAACAAATCTTCCTTCACATCCAAGGTATCAAAAATTTTTTCATTTTCCTCGATATCTATTACTGTAACTCTATCTCGGTTTGGCACATTCTCAAAATGTTCTTCCCATCTCTCTTTCACTCTTTCCTTATCACTAATTGTGACCCCGTTCCTTATTTTAACTGGGACAAGTCTGGATTGACTTGCCAGTACAATATTTTACTATTATGCCGACTAGCTGCATCTTCCAGATCCTCGGCAATTTTATCCATGGCCTCCACTTCACACCTCCTTAGTTCATATTTTAATGATTTCTCCACCTTCTTTGAATTCCTTTTGTTTTCATATGACCTATCACTCAGATAATTCTTGTACAAGTCCCTTCCCCTTTCTATTAAACATAAAGCTTTATCACTAACACTCGTAGCTGCAGTACTAGCTATCTTCCCTAAGACACCTTCAGCAATTTTACAAATTATTCCATCCATCTTCTACATTGTATATTTGAAACTCTCAAGTTTAGTATTCAACTGTTCCTGGAAAGTTTCTCTCTGATTCTCGTCCTGGAGTCTACCAACAACATAACTTTTCGGTAGGTAGTTACCCTTCTGGAATTTCAGCTTGAAATTAGCCCTAGATACTACTAGATGGTGATCTTTACTTTTGACATCAACAAAAGAACTCCTATGTACCCTAGTATTTTTTATTGATCCTGCCAGTCTGCGGTTTACTGTAACATAATCAATAAGGTTTGCTGTCTTACCATCATCTGAATACCGTGTTAACTTATGAGCCATTTTATGACCAAAAACCGTATTGGTTATAACTAGATTGTTATACCTATAAAATTGCAAAAGTCTGTATCCATTACTATTTTCTTTTCCTACACCAAGTTTACCTAGGCTAGGATACCATCTATCCCTATTTCTACCGACCTGGGCGTTAAAATCTCCTAGAAAAAACATCATATTTCTACCTGGGACCCTGTCTATTTGCTCATGTAACTGTAAGTAAAATTCATCTGAGTCACTAGTATCTCCGTCAGTCGGTACTACAGGGGCGTATACTACTATAACTGATACCCTGAACTTTTTAGTCATAAAATGAGCAATTAGTATTCAATTATAAATACCTTCCCAGTCTAAACATAACCTAGCATCTTCCTTATTCATCATGAGCCCTACTCCCTGTCTATGTACCTCATCCTTCCTGCCTGAATAAATAAAGTCTATATCTCCTAATTTCATGTTTCCTACCCCTGGGATATGAGTTTCTGAAACTCCTAATAAGTCCAGTTCGAATCGTCAGTCAAAATGTCGATACGATAGTCATTTTTTAATGTCATAACATTCCAAGTTCCAATTTTCATGTTCTTTAAATCATTGAAATTATGTTGGCCTCAGGAAAAGTAATGATCCCGGATACCAGTGCAGGACGGGGATCACGTATCTTCTCAAGTCTACACCGAAGTGCTTAAGCCGGCTTAGAACCGGTCAGCAAGATGTCCCTGGGACCTCCAGTATGAATGAAGGCTTTGTGCAATCTTGGGCCCATTTTGGTAACAACATGGTTTTCAGCACTTGGCGATGCTCTTCTATCAACAAGAGTCGAAATCCTGCACAGACAATCTCAAGCCTATTACCTCTGACTCATTATATATCCATGCTTACAAATATTATGCTGCCATGGGGAGGCAGCCCATAGTAGATAAATTAACTAGGAAGAGGTTTTTCATCCCGAAAACGCCCATCAAAACAGACCGAGCCCAGAAGAATTGTCCATGGACTCCGATGCAAATGCTGTGTCGTTTACCAGGCTATTACCACTCCTCAAGAAATAATATGCTATAAGCCAATGTGTTTTCTTGGTTATATTTAAGCTTCAAAAATTAACCCGCAAATGAAAGCAGTTTCTATATAGGTCTCGATGAAAGCAGTTTCTATATAAAGAAGAAAAAGGAAATTTATTTGATAATTAAGGCCGTGGGTCCGACTGTTATTTTATAGTTAAGCGTTACTTTTTCTGTTTCCGGATTCCGTTGAATTTAGCCCCCCCCCCTAAGTAAATAATTCTGGGCATAAACCTGACTGGAAGTAGATTTATTGCGTTTATCTTGTCATTAAACTTCAAAATATATGTATGGAATAAAACCCAGGTAACGGCGTAGGACAATTTTTTGATTGTTTTCCAAAATTTCGAAAAATTGGAGATTTCTTCTTTTTCTTTAAGTGTTTATATAATTTAGTCTTTTTATATTTCTTGAAAACCATCTCTTCCACCCCCCCCCTCCTGAAGGAAGTGCATGCGTTCGCGCTTAATTATACGGTTACCTTTTTATTTGCAAGGTCTCTGAAGTTGATACAAATACACACAAAGAAGTGTATCAGGTTCCTTTGAAAGTTTTAGATTTTTTTCAAATTTTTCATATTCCCCTAAATTTTGAAAAATTCAAGATTTCTTTGTTTTTCTTTACAACTTTCATATTTTTCTATTTTAAATATTTATTAGAATACACTCTCCCTTGAAATAAGTTTATACGCTTGCGCCTGATTATGGGGCTATTTTTCTATTTGCAGGTTCTCTGAAGTTGATGTCACTAAGCTTAAAGAAGTTTATCAGGTTCTTTTGAAAGTGGATCAAAAGCCTCCTTTCTTAGAATTTCTACAGAGCTTTGATTTGGCTTTCCAGAAAGCTTTTGAACTTATGAGTTCTACTAATATCATATCAAAAAGCGAATAATATAACTTGTATAGATCTTTTAATTATTTTATATTTTGTGTGTATATTAATAAATTAATAATCAAATGTTATTCGTTTATTAAGGCGCAAAGCTGTAGTTGCATTAAAGCAAAACAAAATCTAAATGAAAATTAGGTGAAAATTTCGGAGTTTAAGCTCTCATCAAACTAGGTGAAATTTATTGCAAGGTTTTTACAAGAAGTCAGTATATCTGTTTTCTTTAATTTAATTAGTATTTGTATAAGTAATTAGTATTCACCTAGTAGTTAGTGATATCAATTAGTGACTAGTAATCACAAATCAATTGATAGTAACCAATTGAGTGATTTGTAGCAATTGAGTTGGTAGGCTATAAATATAACATTCAATTCGTAATCATTAATCAACTAGTGATTCAGTTTAGTTGTTTAGCAGCGCCTCAGTTTCTGACTGTTGAAACAACTTTCTAGATTAATTTCACCTTCTTTACCTATAACTTCTTAGAACAGTGGTTCCTAACCTTTTTTTTTTTTTTTACTAAATCTGACTTGAAATTTTTTTAACAAACATTTAAAGACATTTTGCAAGTTATTGTTATATTTCACAAAACAATTATTAAATCTAAGTTTGATACATTTTTTTCATAATTTAAATGGACCAGAACATTTTGCATTGGTATTTTTTAAATAATTTATCATGAACATGTATGGACAGAAAACTTAATGCTTCTCAATGAGTCCTTGAGCTTGAATATTTGAGCTAATCTTTTAAATCTGGACCAAATTCTATTTGTTTATTTATTCTATGTTTGTTCTTGATTAATACATAGGATGACAATGCCCTCTTAACAAGTACTGGGCTGTGGAAACGCAACAAATACTTCAGGGCTTTATCACATATGCTTTTATATTCTTTCCTTGTTCGGGCCCAGAACTCATAAGATCTACATGTTTAAACTCGAAACCCAGAGAATCATCTGTCGAAATATCAATTAATGCCTCTTTATCTGAGATTGGCAAGCTGGTTGCTTGCTCAAAAAAAAAAAGCTTGATCAAGGGGATTTAAGTTGTTAAAATACAGTTGTTGCTAGAAGAATATTAAAAAATAGAGCTAATGAAATCTACTACTATCATACCAAAAACGGCTAGCATAACTAATTCAGATCTTAATTATTTTGTATATTATGCATATATTAATAATATAAGAGCTTTACACATTTTTAGTGCAGAAGGTTATTCCCCCCCCCCTCTAAAGCTACGAAAACGAAGAGAATGACAGGCTACTTATTGCAAAGGAAGCTGAAGGAGAAGCCGTTGTCAAGAAAGAATGTATTGAGTTTTTTACTCGAAATTTTTTTAGCATTTTTAATAACCCATGAACCTTACAATCCCATTGCAAAAGTCTACCTGTTTATTTATTTATTTAATTTTTTCATAAAGATATGTACATGACAAGAAATTATATGCCCCTACACGAAGGAGATGGGTGGAATAACCAATGATCCAGCGCATAATGTGTACATTAAGGTGCAAGACTTCTGTTCAAATAAAATGAAATCAAACTTAATGAGAAGTGCGCAGAGAACTGAGAATGTAAAAGTTTCTCTAAACATCGTAGATATTTAGTCATTTAGATATTTAGATTGCAAACAGTCAGTTTAGTTGTTTTTAATAATTCAATTGATATTTCAATTTTTAATTAATTTTCAATTAGTAGCCTAGTTAAAAGATAACATCAATTAGTGATGAAAAAATCAATCAATAATAATCAATTGAATGATTTGTAGCAGTTAAGTTATTGGCCGTAAATAATTTAATTTGCTATTTTATATACAACTTTTCATATTTATTTCAGTTTCTTTACGTACAACTTCCTGGAAGAATATGCATTTGAGCGAATGCTTTCTTTTAATATCATATAAAAACGATTAACAAGGCTGGTATAGGTCTTTAATTGTTTCGTATGTTAAGTATATTTTAATAGATTAATAATACAAGTTTTACACTGTCATATGGCACAAGGTTGCCTGTTTCTTTTATTATTTATTTATTTCATAAAAAATGCCACAAATGACAGGTCACTTATTACGAAGGAATTTGGAGGTATATACTGTGACCTGGTCGTAATGTGTTTATACAGGTGGAAAATGTCGGTTGAATTAAAGCAACTTCAAATTTAATTAAAAGTTTGTAGAGGATTAACAGTATAGAAGATTGTCTAAGTATATGAAAGTATGCAAGATTTGTGTAAACAGTCAGTTAAGTTATGTTTAATAATGTAATTAACGATTCAAAGGACAATTTATATTTAATTCGTGGTTAATAATAATATCAATTAGTGACTAGTATTAAATCAGTTAGTAATAACCAATTGAGCGATTCAAAGTAATTCAGTTACTAATTAGTAACAATTATTAGTCAGTTAGTAGTAACTATTGTTTGATTAGTAATCATTAATAAATTAGTAATTTAGTTTATTTATTTTAGAATCACCTCAGTTTCTGACTGTTGAAACAACTTTTTAGATCTATCTGAAATTCTATATAATTGTCTAGGGTTGTTAAAAAAAGCAAAAAAAAAGAAATTGAAAACCTTTCCGATTGTCTTCCAAATGATTTGCTTTTCAAAAGTCTTATTTCTTGTGCATGGAATTTATTTCCATTGAAAGAGCAAATGAGTTAAAGTAAAACAAAAAATGACTAATATATTATAATGCAGCTAATATAATTAGAATAAAAACAATTATGCAAATTTAGTACAGAATTTTTTTTATTTTACATTCAAAACTATTCTTCTACGTGACGCCCAAGATACAAAAATAAAATATAAACTATTTTCTTTTAACACAACATAATAAACGAAAATAATTGTAAAAGACTAAAAAATACATAAAAATCTACTAAAAAAAAGTGTCTTTAGAAAAAAAAATCTAAAAAGAAAGTTTATCAAAAAAAAGGAAGAGAATATAAATAATGTTTTGTAGAGACCACCTTGTATCTTTAAATGAGTAAAGATAAAAATTTCTGCTTTTTCTGATGTTTCCTAAAAAAGAAAAAATTTTGGATTTTTTAAACAAGGTGAAATCCTGGAGCAGTAGTGACAGTTGTATAATTATCAGCGACAACTTTCTATGTCATAACGGCCCGGGCTTTCATCATTACTTTCAAAAAGCTTCAGTTTTCTGGATAGAATGAAATATTTTTTTTTACTTTTTAATGCCTTGGGAAAATATGTGTTTTTTATGAAATTGAAAGTTTTTATCTTACTCTTCCTGTCTCTAGTAAATCTTTTACGATGTTCCTGCTTGACTCAGCTCCGTCCAACTCCAGCCTGTCCAGCCCAACCCTTGTTAAACTCAACCTCTATGAAACTCAGCCCAGTGCAATTCGATTTTAATTAAACCCATCCCAGTTTAACTCAACCCCATGTAACTGAACTCTAAATCAACTTAACCCCTGCAACAGCTTAGGTTAAATTAGGTCGCATAGCTGTTGTTGACCGCATCTGAAGGAAAAATGCTATACGAAGAAAAGTAGTACCAATAAATTCCTTATTCTATGCTCTTTAAAAATATCATGATCGCTTGTTGGATACTACGCCAACCCCCCCCCCCCGCCCTGATGGTCCCAGATATATCCATTGGATATACAAGTATAAGGAAACCGAGAACAATGAAAGTATGAGTATGAAATAGCAAAACTAAGCTCATTTTTTTTTTATTAGATGAAGTTTTTCAGTAAAATCACACGAAATAAAAATTTAATTTTTTTTCTTTTGTATATAACTTTCTTTTTCTTGTAAAAAAAAGCAATACAAATAAGGTCATCGCGAACAAACTTTATATCAGAAAATACCTGGGAAACTTGATGGGTCCAATCGGAAAATCCTGATTAGCGTCAGGGGGTGGGCCGTAAATCTAAGTATTATAGTAAACAATTTTTTAGACTCTACTCTCTTTACAATTATGAATAAACTAAAATAAAAGCAATCGTGATAGTAAAAAATAAACTTGAAAAGCCCGAACGTTTTGTCAGCGAAAGAAAAGAAACTATAATGAAATATATCAAAAAAATAACATAAAAAGATGAAAAACTATAAATAAAGAAAAAGAGACACAAGAAACTAGAGGATCAGAACTGAAAACTTTTATGGTTGTTTTTCCTATAGGCCTTGTGGTATGGGAAGGTCAGGTATTTAAAAAAAACTGGAAATAGTGCAGTCAATTGCAGCTCTGCTTGGCAATAAGGGTCCGGGGTATGATTTCAGCTACCGCAAGGTTCGACGACAGGCTTGCTACCTGTCCCTCTAAAAAAAGACTCAGCAACTGAAACGTCGATTTGATACTATGAAGCATCAATGGCTCTAGAGTGGGTGAAACGTTAAGTGAAGAGAAATCTGAATACTAAATATTAATTAAATTTTGGAAAACATAAAAGATTCCTAAAAAGTTTTGTTTCCAACTACAACCATCAGCTTTATTGCAACTCTTTGCATTGATGCTAATGGAAAACTGTTTACAATCGGCGAGTTCTTGGAAAAAGCGCTCATAAATTGTTCCAAACACTTATTCAATGACTTTGGAAATAACCAAAAATAATTGAGAGAATCAAAGAAATTCTATTGTCAGCTAGAACAGTTCAGCATGACGTATATATGGTCAAAAACATTGACGAAAGGTAAAAACGGATTCGTTGCCTACTGACGTAATTGAATTGCAGTTGACAACTTGATTAAATTCCATTCGGTCGGTAAACGTCGCCTTGGGGCCTCTTTCTTCTTAATGACGTGGAAGTGGCTTCTATATGCTTTACTATCTTCTGCATGGTAAAGAAGGACCGAAAGGTGGTGAGGTACAGTTTTCCTTCATCCTTTTTGGGGGATGACCACGAGGACGAGAACCGTGAATTTGGCCTTCGAAGGTGATTTTCGGGAGACGGGACCGGCTCATCCGTTGTACGTGACCGAGCCATCAAAGTTGCTGGAACTGGATCTTCATGAGAATTGTTTGTTGTACTTTAAGGCGCTCAAGAAGTTCGACATTTGAGATTCTATCAAGGTAAGTGATCCCGGCGATGCGGCGGAGGCACTTAGTTTCAAATGCTGCGAGTCGACGATTGTCATTTACCTTCAGCGTCTATGTTTCACATGAGTAGATTTCGATGGGGATGATCAGGGTATCGAAAAGTCGTGTCTTAAGCCGCAGAGACAAATCCTTGCTTCGCCATATGGGCACAAGGGCTTTGAAACTGGAACTTGAGAGGGCGAGACGTCTTTTAATGTCTTTTGATAGACTGTTGTCGCTGGTGATCAAACTACCGAGGTAAGGGAACTCGTCGACCCACTGGATACTCTCTCCATTAAGTTTCAGGTCTGGCTTAACTGTATCCTGCGGCTTTCGTGAGCAGCACATAGCCTTTGTATTTGATACATTTATATTCATTCCAAAAGGACTAGTGGTTTCGAGGACGTTGTTAGCAACGGCTTTTAGATCCTCGGGTGTTTCAGCCATTTCGTCGATATCGTCGGCGTAGGCTAGCTTATCTGTCTGAACACCCCCTATATGTGCGTCGCAAGTTGTTTCCACCAGGGATAAGACTGCTGTGAGGAAAAGGTTTATCAGCTGTGGAGACAAGAGGTACCCTTGAAGGACACCTGCGGAAGTCTGGAAACTGTCAGTGAGACCTTCACTAGTCATGACGAGACCCCCAAATTTGGAATACATATCTTTGATAAGATCTACTAGGTTACGTGGGATTCCTTAATGGAGGAGGATATGCCATAGGCTGTTTCTCCAAATAAGGTCAAATGCTTGCCTAAAGTCGATAAAGAGCTGATACAGGTCGCGACCAAATTCCAGATATTTCTCGAAAATTTGGCGAACAGTAAAAATTTGGTCAACGCTCGATCTCCCAGGGTGAAAACCGCCTTGGTATTCTTGGATGACTAAGGACGACACGGCTCTGATCCGTTGGAGTATAATTCGGGTGAAGATCTTGGCAGTTTGACTTGTTAGGCTAATAGGACGGTAAATATTAAATATCGCCTTTGACCCTTTCTTGTGTAGCGGAACAATTGTGACTTCGCACCAAGAAGTTACATATCTTTTATAAGAGTACATATCTTTGATAAGATCTACTAGGTTTCGTGGGATTCCGTAATGGAGGAGGATATGCCATAGGCTGTTTCTCCAAATAAGGTCAAATGCTAGCCTAAAGTCGATAAAGAGCTGATACAGGTCGCGACCGAATTCCAGGTATTTCTCTAAAATTTGGCGAACAGTGAAAATTTGGTCAACGGTCGATCTCCCAGGGAGAAAACTGGCTTGATATTCCTGAATGACTAAGGACGACACGGCTCTGATCCGTTGGAGTATAATTCGGGTGAACATCTTGGCAGTTTGACTTGTTAGGCTAATAGGACGGTAAATATTAAATATCGCCTTTGACCCTTTCTTGTGTAGCGGAACAATTGTGACTTCGCACCAAGAAGTTGGGAAATAACCCTTTTGTCCGGCAGCGGATACAATCTTGTGGAAACGATCTATAAGTGGTTCGCACCGGACTTTCAGCAGTTCTGCCTGTATTCCTTCTGGGCCAGGGGCCTTGCTAGTCTTCAGCTCTTGGTTGGCATCCTCAACCTCAGAACGGAGAGGAGCTGGACTGGGGTCTAAAACAGTAACGGGAAACAGGTCCAGGACAGCAGGGTTTGGAAGGATATCAGGATTAAGCTTTTCTTTGAAATACTCCATCCATCTCGATCGGATACCTTCTGCGCTTTGTATCTGGGAGCCGTTTTTATCTAGCAGTGCACAAGAACTGAGACTTTTCTTGCTTGTTAGCTCACGAACTCTCTTATACATCAAGTATGAGTCGCCTGATAACAGTGGCTTCAGTTCACGAAAAACTGTTTTTGGGGAGAAAAGGGGTGAAATGTACTTTTCAACATCTAGGGGGAGGGCAAATTGTTTTTTTTTTTTTTCATGTCATTAATGAAAATGCAATTTATGCCATTGGTTGATTAAAGTGTATTCCCTTAAAAATAATTTAAAATGAAAATGTTATTGACGCAAACATCGGTTGAATTTTCTTATTTCGGCTGGATTTTAGCCGTATCCGTAGCCGAAATAGGTTGCCAACCGCTGATATAACATACCACAGCATGAATTTTATACAGTATCGAAAATTTGGTTCAGAAATGGGACACATCAAAGCACGCGGTTTGGGGGTTTCCTTAAAGCGTCACAATGAAAGCCTCAACAGGGCTCCTATATTCCCATCGCAATGAGCTAAAAATTTGTCATTGCGAACGTGCGAAGATTGAGCCATGACGAAAGGTTTGCGACTGATGAGTCCCAAAAATCTGTAATGGAGTATATAGGAACTTTCCATACTATATAATATTTATGCTGTTGAGCATACTGTCTACATGTACACCTCAAACTGGTGCTCCGATCCAGCCAGGGGTTGATACAGAATCTATGTTGGGTTGGGGACGGGGCACCAACGAAACTGGGTCTCTCTACCCCTGTGATCAGTGCGGTTTTCGATTTTCTGAGGGGATGCATATCCCTGTGACCTCCTTGACCCGTTCCTCAGTCAAGCTTATTGAATCAAAATGAGTGAATGGTTATGCACAGTTTGAACGGAGTAATTAATATCCTTCGGTATGAGACTATATAAAAACAGCAATAACCTTTTTATGTAAAAATGGTCAAAAAAAAAAAAAGGTTTAAACACTAAACCACACCTAGGCGAGTAGGCGAATACAATTAAAGTTACCTAAAATCAAAAGCAGATCAAAGGCTTTTGACATAAATGAGTTTAGAAAAGTGGATGAATTCTTTCGTTTGCCAATCGAGCATTAATGCTTCCGTTGTTTAATCCGCCTGATTGACCTTTTCTAAGCCAGTTCAAACATTTTGTTCGTTGGCTTCTAATTTACGCCTACACTTTTTTTTTTCTTCTCAATTTTAGCATTACGAAAGTTTATGGCTTACTTTCTAATTAAAAAATTGTAAATGGGAGTTCCTCCTCCCTATTTGTTATTTTAATCTTATAGATAACGTCTTTTATTTATATGATCAGAGGAAACGCGCAAGAATTGCCTTAGTAAAGAGCCATGTGTCTTCGATGTATAATTTGCCTTCGATGTATAATTTTTCCCGCCCACTTTGTTTGAAAGGGGTGGTCATAGCAGCTCGGATGGGGATCATTTTGCTGGTTAAAAGCTATAATACACTTCTGAAGTTTTAAAACTGATTGGAGGGCCCCTAGCCCCCTCTCCACCCCTTTTTTGCAGCCTGACTCTGAGGCAGCGCCCAAGACATCGGCTCAGAATTTTCTGATAACCATTTTTTCAAGGTAGTCAAAAGATCCAATAAATGTTCCTCCGTGGATGACAAAAACACCACATCTCCTGGGGCAAGAGCCGCAGATAATGATAATCGCCAATCGAAAAAAGGAGGGCATGTCCGATCCCCAATGGACAAGGAAAATATGAAAAGGATATTATATTCCCCCTAAAATGCTACATGGAAAAGGACGAAGAAAACTTTTCTAGCTGGTGCACAGTCCCTTCAAAAATGGGGCCACAAAAGAGTCCAAAAAACTTTCCCGATTGGCTCGGAGCTTTAAAGAATCTTTTGAAAAAAAAATGCGCGAATTAGTTTGTTATGTCGAGAAACAGGCTTAATATTTTTATGTCTCTATCCTAAAATCTGCAACTTGACATAGTATATCATGTACATGGTCAAACATGACATTTTCTTGAAATATTCTTTGGAACAGCCTTGTTTAAATTCGGCCTAGGTCAATAGTATTTTAATTTTAGTCTTTTAGTGAATTTATATCATTAGATAACAAATCATCTCTCACCTGCTCGAAAATATTTTTGACCCTTACTTCAACGCGACGCTGAGTTGTTCCACCTCACAATGACTTATCTTTGTTTCACTCAATTAGAAATTTATTCTTTAATTAATAACTGGTACCAAGTTATTCTTTAATAACGTAGCTGGTACCAAGTCCATATCCAGAGGTTTTTTTTTTTCATTCTCTCTATAATTTTTGTGTTAAAGAAGAAACAGGTGGTAGAGATAGATAGTTATTTTTGTTGTTTTTTACTTTCTTCTACAGTTCTTTGTTCTCTGAGTTTTTCTTTCATCTTTCAATTTTTTTTTTCATTCCTTGAGGATGTCCATTCCCAATTCAGACATCTTCAATGAAAATTGATTCGTCTATATTATATTTTGATGGTGCTAATTTCAAAACTATGTCGAGAAATAAAGTAAAAAAAAAAAAAAAAAAAAAAAAAAAAAAAAATATGTAGACCGTTGAACTCTCGCCGGAAACTCATTTGCAGCCCAATAAAAAAGAACTTACTTTGTCAAATGATGAGTCAAAGAGTTCAAAAGGTAGAAATTTTTCTCTGATAATATATGCACCAACAAGGCCGTATCCAGGAGGGGGGAGCTTACGGTGTTAGACCCCCCCCCCCCAAAAAAAAAAAATTGTCAACTTATAAAACTTAACAAAAATGATATAAACAAATTTCTGATACGTTTTTTTTTATTGTATCCCCCCCCCCCCGAAAAATCCTGGATGCGTCCTTGCACACCAATAAATGAATCTCGTGTATTCTATAATTTTGAACTTCATTTTCTAGAGAAAAACAATGAATAGGATGTTAAAATGAAACAATAATTATTATATATTATATTTAATACAATGAAAGATCTTAAGCTGAACTGGCCAGCTATGACAAAGAACTGTAAAGAGAGAAATCTCAACGGAGAACAAAACAAAGGGGATTACAGCCGGTAGAAAGGAAAGATAAAAACTAAAACGAAGTGGATATTTCACCTGTATGAAAACAAGGCGTCTTCAACGTTGATGAAACAAAGATAAAAACTAAAATGACCTAAAAACAAATAAAGTCTAAAACCAAGAAATAAAAACAACCAAATCAATATCCACAATATTGTTGCCACTGTTCTTATAGGTCGCATTTTCGACGTAATACCTTGAAATAAGTATCCTTTTCCCAGACCACACTGCCGAACAAATAAACGTTCAAATGGGGATAAGTCCGTTTATCTAAACAGGGAAAACAGGTACAAAAGTCTAGATATTTCGATCACATATACAGCGATCGTCATCAGTAGAAGTACTAAAATATTAAAATTAAAACTGACATTTTCATACAAAACAAAATAGTCAACTTCCGGGTCATTCACTAAGTTTTTTAGAGAGATCGCTGTATATGTGATCGAAATATATAGGCTTTTCTGTCTCTTTTCACTGTCTAAATAAATGGACTTATCCCCATTTGAATGTTGAACGAACATGTAAAATGAGCAGGAAGTTTATTATTCAATAGAAGTTACTAATACAATAATTGTATAATAATTAGTATAAAAGACAGTAATCATAATTTGATCACTAAACTATTAAAGCAAGAATTTGACAGAATAAGCAAATGGTTTGGCAGAATTAGTCGCACAACTTCTCTTTTAACTTAATAAAAAAAAACCATTGAAATAAAAGTAAAGAGCCATATTCAAAGCTTAAGACGAGATAAATAAAGCCCAATAACAATTCAAACTTAAAATGACCAGAAATTTCTTACAAAGAATAAACAAAACCAAAAACTAACAGAAATTAAAACAAATTATCGCATCAAATATAAAAATAAGAGATACTAATATGGATGAATGAATAAATCCTAAAACGAGTAGAAATCAAAACTAATACTCAAAACTTGAAACAAACATGAATTACTACAAAGAGGAGCTTGGTTAGCCCCCCACCCCTCCCCTCTAAACGTAAACTTTCTAAAGTCTGTTGCATCATTCGCTAACTATATGTATTTTGATTTGAACAGCGTTCTTTAATTTAAAAAAAAAAAAAAAAACACTATAATAATCAAGATGATTGGAAATAACTAAAGAAAATAAGCTGAATATTTAATTTATTAATTTATAGAAATACCAGCAATTCAAGATTCAAGGTTTTATTTAACAATATGTTTTTACTTGTTAATGTTATAGCTATGAAAAAATTCAAAATATATTTGGTTTTCAGTAAAGCGCAAATGACACTATAGAGCCTCTGATAGGATGATTTGATGTAAAAGCGAATAATGATTATTATTTAATAGTTTTGCAATGTTATTTGGTAGTTGCACAATGAATTGAAAATTGTAATTTGTTATTCCCCTTGTGAATCCAAAAATGGTAACTAATTCTTCTTTTTCTCTTAAACTGCTTCCCATCGCAGGTTATTCACATGCTCTAAGAAAACCTTAGTTTAATCTCATTTTTCCATAATCCCAAGTAATAAATATATCATCCATGTATCTTGCCCAAAAGTCAAGTTGAAAAATTTGAAATTAAAGTTGATATTTGTGCACAATGCGCATAAATATTTGATAAGAGGAAACTCAGCCCTCCCTCCCCGTATTGGCAAATCTCTGAATTGGCGGAACAACTATTCTAAACTAGAAATAGTTTATTTATTTACTGGAAATTCTTGCTAAATGCGGTATGGTTTCAATTTTCTTCCCGCAGAACATTCTTCTATTACATCTAAGAGCTGTTCGTGTTTTGTTTTTTTGCTTTGTTTTTGCAAAATCCAAAAAGATTTACAAATAGACCATATATATATACATGGATTGTGTATGGAAGCTAAATAGTATTTAATTGATTAAACAATCTCTTGACTGATTTAACTGATCTAATTATTTTATGCATATTTAATTTATGCGTTAAAGATTATAGATTTTTAATATAAGAATTTGGTAAAAAAAAAGTTGCTTAAGTGATGACGCAAGCCATTTCTCAAGCTTTTCAGTTAATGTTTTTTTTTTCTTTTTAGTTAAGTAGTAGAAACAATTGGTATCAGAGCAGCAAAAATACACTATAGTAAAAGTTGGCTCACCCCCCTTCTATTCACATAGCCTTCTAAACCGAAAATCGTTAGTAAGTTTATTAGAAATGTTTAGTAAACTTAATATGTTCTCTCTTTCCTTTTTTGTACATAAAAAAGAAACAAACGTAATGCAATATTAAATCTGCTTTTTATTTTCAGCTGACTGGAAGCGTTGCTAAGAAACTGGAAAAAAATTAAACAGAAAAGATTCTAATTCTTAAAGACAAGGGTTATCTAAAGAGGGTTACCGAATTTTAACCTCGCTCCTTGAAACTTTTGTCCGACTCGTAAAAACGTAAAAAAAATGCATATAAACAAATATTTTATGCTTTTGTGTACCCCCCCCCCCCCCAAGACAAAAATCTGGGATACGCTCTTTCTTATAAAAAAATGTTTCTTTGAGCCCTTTGGACTGGCATAGACAAGCATCTATCTTTGGTGGTAATAAGAGTAGAGAAGGGGGTGCCAGTCCCACGCCCACACCATATATGGGCATATACTCCCTAGGGGAAATGGATTTCCGAGAAATTGATTGCGTAATCGAAGGGGAAGTGAATTTCTGAGAAATTGATTTGTTGGAGTTCGTCCAGGAGAATTGTCTCCGGGCGAAGTTTGCACATGCGCATTAACGGTGGGAGAAATGTATTGATCTATAACTCGTGACGGGACTCCATATATGGGCATAGAATCCCTCGAGGGGAGAGGATTTTCGAGAAATTGATTGCGTAATCGAAGGGAGAGAATTCCCGAGAAATTGATTACATAATCGGTAGAACCCTATCAGGAGCTCGTGACGGGAATCCATTTAAGGGCATAGAATGACGTAATCGACTACGACAAATTGATTACATAATCGGTAGAACCCTATCAGGAGGTCGTGACGGGGGTCCATTTATGGGCATAGAATGACGTAATCGACTAGGACAAATGGATTTCTGAGAAATTGATTACAGAATCGGTAGAACCCTATCAGAAGGTCACAAAGGTACTCCATATATGGGCATATACGGACGTAATCGACTAATACAGTTGGATTTCTGGGAAATTGATTACACAATCTGTACAGCCCTATCAGGAAGTCGTGACGGGAATCCATATATGGGCATTGAATGACGTAATTGACTAGGACAGTTGGAATATTTCAGTAGTGGTTTGTCGTGGTTTACCATTTCACGGTTACATTCTCTTGATTTTTCAAAGTTCATTTTCGACTTCTTTGGTATGCAAGAGTTGGAATATTTCAGTAGTGTTTTGTTATGCTTTACCTTGTCACAGTTACATTCTCTCGATTTTTTAAAGTTCATTTTGAATTTCTTTTATTGAAATGCAAGAATTGTAATATTTCAGTAGTATTTCGTCGTGGTTTACTTTGTCACTGTTACAGTTTCTTGGTTTTTCAAAGATATTTTTGAATTTATTTCATTGAAATGAAAGGGTTGGAATATTTCAGTTGTTGTTTATTGTGGTTTACCTTGTCAGAGTTACATTCTCTCGATTTTTCAAAGTTCATTTTGAATTTCTTTCATTGAAATGCAAGAGTTGGATTATTTCAGTAGTGGTTTGTCGTGGTTTACCATTTCACAGTTACATTCTCTTGATTTTTCAAAGTTCATTTTGAATTTCTTTCATTGAAATGCAAGAGTTGGATTATTTCAGTAGTGTTTTGTTGTGGTTTACCTTTTCACAGTTACATTCTCTTAATTTTTCAAAGTTCATTTTAAATTTCTTTCGTTGAAATGCAAGAGTTGGAATATTTCAGTAGTGTATTGTCTTGGTTTAACGTATTACACTTACATTCTCTTGATTTTTCAAAGTTCATTTTGAATTTCTTTCATTGAAATGCGAGAGTTGGAATATTTCAGTAGTGTTTTGTTGTGGTTTACTATGCCACAGTTACATTTTCTTGATTTTACGAAATTCATTTTGAATTTCTCTCTTTGAAATGCAAGAGTTGGAATATTTCAGTAGTGTTTTGTTGTGGTTTACCTTTTCACAGTTATCTTCTCTTGATTTTTCAAAGTTCATTTTGAATTTCTGTTATTGAAATGCAAGAGTTGGATTATTTCAGTAGTTTTTTTTCGTGCTTTACCTTGTCACAGTTACATTCTCTTAATTTTTCAAAGTTCATTTTGGATTTCTTTCGTTGAAATGCAAGAGTTGGAACATTTCAGTAGTGTTTTGTTGTGCTTTACCTTGTCACAGTTACATTCTTTTGATTTTTCAAAGTTCATTTTGAATTTCTTTCGTTGAAATGCAAGAGTTGGATTATTTCAGTAATGTTGCGTCGTGGTTTACCTTGTCACAGTTAAATTCTCTTGATTTTTCAAAGTTCATTTTGAATTTCCTTCTTTGAAATGCAAGAGTTGGAATATTTCAGTAGTGTTTTTTCGTAGTCTACCTTGTCACAGTTAAATTCTCTTGATTTTTCAAAGTTCATTTTCAATTTATTTCGTGAAAATGCAAGAGTTGGAATATTTCAGTAGTGTTTTGTCGTGGTTTACCTTGTCACAGTTACATTCTCTTAATTTTTCAAATTTCATTTTGAATTTCTTTCGTTGAAATGCAAGAGTTGGAATATTTCAGTAGTGTTTTGTCGTGGTTTACCTTATCACAGTTACATTCATTTGATTTTTCAAAGTTCATTTTGAATTTATTTCGTTGAAATGCAAGAGTTGGAATATTTCAGTAGTGTCTTGTCGTGGTTTACCTCGTCACAGTTACATTCTCTTAATTTTTCAAAGTTCATTTTGAATTTC